>NC_056727.1:1063986427-1064108927 GCF_019279795.1 Protopterus annectens
ACAGTAAAATATCTAGGAACATCATGTTGGTGTTTGCCCATGACAGTCGCTGTGAGTGGTACCTGGATCTGGTGTTTGGTAAATGGCAGCACAGATGATATCTGGATGTTCATCAAACAAGATACACAGTGGGAAATAGCCTAAAGACAGGAGTGTGATGTGCCAGACATGACTACAGCATGTAAGTGTAGCTATGCTTCATTGAGACTTCTGCCTGTTTAACATGTTGTGTGTGGTAATGGCTGTTCTGCATGTTTTAAAACTGACAAGACAGTGGTCTGTTTGTGAGAGACCCCCATCTGTAGGGCCATCTGTGGACTGATCAGTGTGTGGAACCATTTGTTTCCTGTGTTACTTACTGAACACACATCTGTGAACTGCAGGATAGTGATGAGTTACTGTAATCGCATCCTTGATTGGACATATGTCACATGAAACATTGGTATGACAGACACTGTCTGGGGTTCTCAGTGACATGTCAATAATGGACTGCTGTTCATAGCTGCAGTCACAAGTCTTCTAAACTTTGTACAGATGTCATGCAGTACATATGCATGTGTTGTGCTCCCTCTGCAAATGTATACCATCAGTAGAGTTGGGTTGATGGCCATATCTATGCATGCTGTTATACATAATCCTGAATGCTTTTGACTATTACGAAGCCATATCTGTGTTTAAACTGCAACACCATAGGCTGTATGGGTTTGGAGGTCCGGGCAGAACCTCCTGTCCCACATCAGCTGGCGATGGTACCGGGCAACAGCACATCTGGGGCCCAGCCTTGGACCTCCACCTCTGTTAGCTCTGCACCACCTTCTGGTGGAACCGCCACTGAGGATGGGGCTTGTCACCCCTGGGAGCTGGTCCAGACAGGAACATGTCCGCTGTTGTACAGTCCTGGACGTGGTGCATAGGAGGCTCAATAAGGGATTTTGAGGCCAGATACGCCAGCTCGAGGGCAGAGTGTCACATTTACAGGGTGAGCCTGCCCCTTCTAGACAGCCCCCAGCACTGCCACCTTTGCGGATGTTTTGGTGCAGTGGTGGCTGCCCATGGCTGGGGACCTCTGTCTCACTGTTTCCATCTTGGGGCTCATGGGCTTGTGACTGCCGAACACCCCTCCCCGACTGAAGTGTATCCCCCCACATGTGTCATATACCGACCCTGTATGCTGTCTTGTCTGTCATCCTACTCTACCCATCCTCCACGAGCATACCTACTCTCCTTTCCCCACATCCCACTCTCACCCTACGGAAACAAAAGGCCAATCAGTTCCTAGAATAACATTTGCCCCATACATAGCTGTCCATTTCACACACATGTCCACTGGACACATGTAACCCTTTTAATATGCATCACAACATACTGCAGTTGTCCTTACCCCTGTCTCTCAGGCACATGATCCTGGTTTGCACATGACTCCTAAAGATTCCAGGTACACGTGATGCAGATGACCCCATTGCACACGCAACACTACCGGTTCCTCTACGGTTACCCCATTTACCTTTATCATGATGATGATGTCGCACACAGCACCTTGCATGAGTACTGTTCTCACATAGTGATTGGACAGGAACTGTTGTGTTAATGTAAATAAAATGCACAGAGTGATGTATTTGGCCAATGTACAAATTTTTGCATGTATTAATGACACGTCTGTCTGAGGGGGTCTTGATATTACATAGGACAACACCACTACATAATACAGACGTTGATGGTGTTTCCCTTTTCATTCCTTTGTAATGCTCTGTTGTCACATGAGATGTTCTTCATATATCTATGTATGTATCTATATCTGGACATAAACACTCACACATACATCTATATGATGGAATACATTTCCTATACTGTTGAATGACTGCGCTGGATGATATGTTTGTGATAAGATCTAATGTCTGTATATCTGCCATGGCTTAGTGGTAAATCACAATAGCTGTGTATGCAGGGTCCTGGATTTGAGCCTTGCAGAGGCCATTTATTTTGTTGCTGGGCAGAACAAAGCCATTGGATACGGAGTGATTAAGGCACATTAAAGCAGTTGTGAGTGGGTGTGTGTGGGTTTCCGTGGAGAAAAGCAATGCTAACCTCTGGTTACAGTTTCTTACACTCAGTAAGCCTCTACATTGCTTCACCAGTGTAATACAAACATACTGGCGGCCAAACAGGCTTACACCTGCTTGCTCCCACACTTGCAAATGCACTGCATTTGGTGTTTGCATCTGACACTCACACCCCTAGGTGGGAGTGAGAACTATGATATTATCTTGTGATGCCTATTACATCAGATTACATGCCTACAGTTTTAGGAATGGCTGCCCATTAGGCGAAAGCATGCCGTTCGACTGTACGGAATCTGTGGCCTGTCCAGAGTTTTATTCATATTATTGGTGTGTTCCTTTTACAATCTGCACCTGTCTGGCTAATGCATGGGAACTGACACTCTTCAGTACAAACAAGTAATTGGGTTTTGGAACCTACATCCTTCAGCTGAGTCATGCTACTGCATACCTAATATTCTATCCTCTTTCTAAGGATGTCAGAGGAATATGAGCTTTCTGTCCCTTTCAGACCTCTCATACGATTGGGGAAAAATACCAACTGAATCAGGGACACATCATAACAACATCAGGGACACATTTAAATTATTGGTGCTATTAACCTGACACATTGACAGACTCAGAGCATATGAATTTGTACACATTTTCTGAGGTAAATGATGTTTATAACTCTTAATTGTTGTCATTATTCATTACTTGTAATTCACCACCTTTCCACCGAAAGTCACTGGTTTTAGGAGGGATTAAGTGGGATAGAGTTAGAAATTGAGTTGAAATCAGGGACAGTTCAGAGGTATGGTCTTATTTGTTCTCCCAATGGTTTATGTCCTGTCCAGTGGATTTGCTCTTAAGGGTTGAGAGGTATGGGCGTCAGCTATGCCCATTTCGAAATATTACTTACATCCCCGGGGCAGTCCTAATACGACTGCACCAGCCAACACCTGCACGCCTAGGCCCATGATTGCATACCCATAATTCCCACACCTGCCACTCCTCTATAGCACTCATCATTACTGTGGGTGCAGGTGGGGTATAAACACACCACTACACACTGCCCACTCTCCCCATGTCGGGACACATGTCGTACGTTGTGTCGACCCATAAGTTATTAGGCTTGCACAACCTACTGGCCTGTGTACATCTACAGCCTGGTTTGATGAATCATTAGCGGGACTGCCTCCAATGATCATTAATCTTTGGGTGTCCCACAAGGGACATCAATGTCTATGTTTCAAGATTAGTCCTGGCAGGACCCTCCCACTGGTAGTATCCTGTCGGTGGACTGGGAAGCAGTGGTGTGTTCACTTATATTGTGTGTCTGTATGTCTCGCTGGCCTAGCTGGGGGGGGGGTTAATGCTACATTTTACATGTTTGTTTACTGGACCCCTCACCCCCATATGCACGGCCTGTGAACATATGTAACTCGTAACTGCTATATCATATCCTAGCTATAAACATATGTATATTTACAGTTATATATATATATATATATATATATATATATATATATATATATATATACACATTACTATAAATAGATATATCTGCATATGTATACATACATGTATATATTTATATATTGCAGTATATATATATATATATATATATATATATATATATATATATATATATATATATATATATATATATATATATATATATATATATATATATATATATATATATATATATATATATAAAACAACATATGGGTCTGTGGGTGTCTGCATATGTATATATTTATATGTGGAAATGTATATGCATTCTGTCTCTGTATGTATACATTTGTACTACGGAGAGGGAGAGGCTTATCTCTATATCGCTATGGGTAGATATACACACACATACCTCTACATATTACATCTACATCTGGTTATTCCATTCCTTGCCATATAGATTACACTTTGTTGCAGTGAGACTCGTAGTGGGTGTGGCTGCTCATTGGGTGATGCCTCTGCCCAATGAACACATTTGCTTACATCCCTGGGGCTGTCCATATAGGCCCACATCAGCCAACACCTGCACACCTCGACCCATAAGTAGCTACACATAGTTCCCCCACCTGCACCTCCTCTACAGCACCCTTCCTTACTCTGGGTCCTGGTCGGTTCTGAACACACCACTACACGCTGCCCACTCTCCATTTCTCGGGACCCATGTCATACAATTGTCACGACCCATGGGTCATCAGGCTTTCCCACCCTTTTATTCTGGGTATGTATACACCACAGCAAGAATGGTCTGTGTATCACCTTCTTTTGGTTTTGGCAATTTGTGGGGTGTCCTGCAAGGGACGCACCTGTCTGTGTTCCAAGATTAGATTTCACGGGTGCACTGTGTACCCCCACAGTTGTATCCTGCCTGTGGTCTGGGGACCAGTGGACTATTTACATTGTTTGTGGGTTTGTGTGTATGTTTCCCTTGTCAGCTGGGGGGGGGTGGAAGGTCATGCTACGTGTTTCATGTTTCTTGCTTGGGCCCCTCACTTCCAATGGCATAGCCTGTGAATATATGTCATTCTTGTGTGATGTTTACTATCATACCTGTATATCTGTGTATATCTGTGTATATCTACGCACACACACACACACACACACACACACACACACACACACACACACACACACATATATATATATATATATATATATATATATATATATATATATATATACGTATATGTATATGTCTGCAACCATATATATATATATATATATATATATATATATATATATAATATGTATATATATATATATATATATATATATATATATATATATATATATATATATATATATATATATATATATATATATATATATATATATATATATATATATATATATATATATATATATCTTTACTCCTTAACTTACCAACCACACCCACTAATTTACAACTCCTTAATTAAACTAATTACCTTCCTTTGCCTACTCCCTATCATCCCTACACCTCATCCTGTACTAATTCTTTCCTATAACACTCTCTCTTCCAAACTTTCTTGTCCTACTACCACACCTCCCTACATCTCATCCTGTACTAAAAATTTTATTTATAACACTCTCTCTTACAACCAATTTTGTTTTCATAATTAGACACTTCCTCCCTACTCTACCTCTTATAACAGTCTCTCCTTTTACTTACAACACTCCCTCCAACAACCTACCCTCACCACTTATCTATACATCCCTATGGCCCCAACGCACAAATCTATACTCACAAACATCCTACTGTTGACTACAACTCTTACTTCTCTTACTATACCATACACTCTAACCTTCTTCGAACATTCTTCTCTTCCTGAACAACACCACCACTACCACCAAACTCTACCATCTTCTTTCTTCTACCCCCTCAACTACAGTAATGTAACCTCCACCTCTAGCTATATATTACCAAAATATCATAGAGCTACCCATCTTACTTACTCCCTTATGAAAAAAAAACTCACACAATTATGACAAATTCCTTAAATTTGTAGAATATCCTCATCTACACCCCCTATTAGATGGTGATATTCACCCATACCCTGGTCCTATTATTGATAATGCCAATAACCTACAAAACCAAACAGTGCCTGTTATCACTACCTTATCTAAATCTCCTAACTCCCTCCTCATAGCTCACCTTAACATTCATAGCATAAACAATAAAATAACCCAACTACATGCACTCTTAGATGTTCACTCATTTGATATTGGCTAAAGCCCTCAACTCTGGACCAGGAGATTACCCCTCCTGGTTACAACATCCTAGGATGTGACCGTAAAATAAAAAGGGTGGAGGTATAGCCATTTTGTACAAATCTAAACTCCAAGTATCACCCTTCAATATACTCCTACCTCCAGACACCAATTCAGAAACCCTTACTGCCAAACTTCAAATCAACAACTCCAAATCTAGCTATCTAATTTGCACATATCTCCCCCCTGGAAATAATACAAATACTCTTGAAAACATACTTAGTTACCTCTCTACCCATCTACCTCAGGAGACCATAGTATTAGGTGACTTTAATATAGACTGGGTTACCTGCAGTTCCCCTAATCCAACTAACCACATAAACCTCTATGGATTCTCACAAATTATAACCACTCCAACTAGAATCCAGAAGCCAAGCAGTAAAGCAACCATCCTAGACTGGATCCTTATCAACAGCCACCTTGATACCTATAAATCAGGAACCCTTCCTGACGATATCAGTGATCACATGCTAACTTTCATTATTAAACAAAGAGTTCATATCCCAACTAGTAACAACTTTAAATTTAATCCAGACAGCTTCCGAAATGAACTGAAAGCATGTGACTAGTCACCAATGTCTCATCTTCAACTTGATGAATCAGTGACCTATTTTAACACTAAATTTCTTCAAATCCTAGATTGCCACGCCCGCTATCTCTCTTCATGTATTAAAACCAAAATTGCCCCCTGGCTCACAAAACAAACTAGGCAAAACATCCTCCTTAGAAATAAAATCTGGGCAAAATGGAGAGCCTCCAAATGTCCATCGGATCACCTTTACTTTAAACAGTTAAGAAATGCCACCAAGAAAGCTATTCTTAGAGACAAAAAAAGAGTATTTCCTTCATCTCCAACAAACCCATCCACAAAATCCACAAAAATTCTGGTCAAGTATAAACAAACTTCTTCAGCCAGGACACTCTTCAACTTCTGCCCCAGCAGGATTCAACCATAATAACTCCAACCAGATTCCCGATGCCTTTAATACCTACTTTACTGAAGCCATTCAAACCCTAGCCAATACTCTGCCACCTATAATCACTTGCCCATTAAATTCCACTAGGACTCCTTCTCCCACCTTTCAAATACAACCTGTAACTACATCCCTAATCTGTAATCTCCTTCAAAAACTAAAACCTTGCACCCCCTCTGCTGACTGTCTGCCAGCTGAATACCTGCAAATTGCTGCAAAAGCCATAGCCTACCCCATTTCCATCCTTATCAACAGAACTATTTTAGAAAGCAAAATTCCTGCTATATGGAAAGTATCCCACATCATCCCATCACATAAAGGTGGGTCATCTACTGAACTCACCAACTTTCGGCCTATTGCCTTACTCTCTCCAATAGCTAAGATAATGGAGAAATGCATTCACAGACAACTACTTGACCACCTCCTCCAAAATAACCTACTTGCTAACTGCCAACATGGCTTCAGGCCATTCCATAGCACAACCACTGCCCTTTTGTCCTTTTCTGACACCATAAACAAAAATCGTAACAATAGCATTTTCTGCTCTGCACTATTTATTGACCTTTCAAAAGCCTTTGCTATGGTAAACCACAACATACTTATAGACATACTAAAAGCCCAATCACTTGACCCACAAACATTACAATGGTTTAAGTCCTACCTGGAAAAAAGACAGCAAGCAGTCCTCTGGGATAATAATCTTTCTACATCCCCCCAGTGAATATTGGAGTACCCCAAGGCTCCGTCTTAGGACCCCTACTCTTTTCCTTATTTATTAATGATGTACATACCCAAATTCCTCAAGCCACCTCCATACAATATGCAGATGACTCTACTTTAATTTGTTCAGCCAAGACTATAGCCTCTCTCCAATCCCTCACTCAAACTGTATTCAACAGTGTTGAAAATTGGTTCACACAACACTGCCTCCTCCTGAACCCACAAAAAACAAAATTACTGCTCTTTGCTCCAACTCTAAAATCACCTCAACTGTACTTCACAATAACTTCAAACAATGGTACTAACATAACCCCTGACACAACAGCCCATCTTCTAGGAGTAACAATTGATAACAACCTTAGCTATGATGACCCCATTAGTTCTACAATAAAGTCTGTTAACAAAAAACTAGGCATCCTTTACAGAATCAAACCCTTCCTCAGCCCATCAGCCAGAATGACTATTGCCCAGACCCACCTAATCTCTACCCTGTTCTATGCTTCTGCGATATATAACAATCTATCTAAGAACAACCTTAACAAACTTTCCACCAGATATAATAATATAGCCAGATTTGCCACTGGCACCCCATTTAGAACTCATCACTGTCTCAACCTTAAACAACTGGGATGGCTAGAACTGCAAAATCAACTACTTTGTCAACAACTAGTTATCACCCAAAAGATCCTTTATCACCCTAACAATACCCCTATCCTCACTAATCTGATCACACCATACAAAAATCTTGAAACACTACGCTCAGCAAACAAGCTCCTTGTTGCCACTACTAAGTCAAAAAACAAAGCTGGAGACTCACTTTTTTCCAACACAGTAGGTAAAAACTGGAACCAGCTTCCTACTGAACTATCCACCCTTGCTTCAACTTTCCAATTTAAAAAACATCTTAAAGAACATCTTAAATCTCACTGGCTTTGTCCATGCTCTAACCCTGACTGACATCTTATTCCCATTCTTGCTTTCTCTACACTTCTCTTCTATACTATTCTTTGATGCTTACTTTGTAATCTATATATAAAAAAAAAAAAAAAATTATATATTATTGTCCTTGTTTATCTCTGTTATTGTTATTAACTTCAACCTACTAAATTACTGATTACTATTTTTGTTCTTGCCAACACAGACAATGTACGGTAACTTGACTATTTACTAAATATTGTATTCTTTGTCACTGCTAGTGCTTGGAGCTTTTCTCCCCAGGCCTCTACTGAAAATGGACATATATCTAGTTAGACTAGCCCGGTCAACAAATGTAAAATAAATAAATAAAAATAAAAATATATATATATATATATGTGTGTGTGTGTGTGTGTGTGTATGTGTGCATTTGTGTATGTGTGTCTATGTGTGTGTGTGTGTGTGTGTGTGTGTGTGTGTGTGTGTGTGTGTGTGTGTGTGTGTGTGTATACATGCATGTGTGTGTGTGCGTGCGCGTGTGTGTGTATACATGCATGAATTTGTGTGTGCGTGTGTGTGTATACATGCATGTGTGTGTATACATGCATGCATGCGTGTATGTGTGTGTGTGTATGCGCGCGCATGTGTGTGTGTGAGTATTTGTATATGTGTGTCTATATGTGTGTGTTTCTGTGTGTGTGTGTGTGTGTGTGTGTGTGTGTGTGTGTGTGTGTGTGTGTGTGTGCGTGTTTAATTGCATGCGTGTGTTTGTGTGTTTATATTTTATGTGCATGCATTTGTATATGTGTGTGTGTGTCTGTAAGTGCATGTGTGTGCATGTGTGCATGTGTGTACATGTGTGTGTGTGCATGCGTGTGTGCGTGCGTGTGTGTGTGTGTGTGTGTGTGTGTGTGTGTGTGTGTGTGTGTGTGTGTGTCTATGAGCAGAATATTGATATTAGCCATGGTGGTGCAACGGTAGCGTTGTTGCCTCACAGCAAGTGGTTCTCCCGGTCGATTCTTGGCTGGAGTGCCTTCTGTGTGGAGTCTGCATGTCCTCCCTGCGGTCGAGTGGCATTCGAAAAACATGCGTAGAATGGGCATGCCTTCACTGAAGGTTGGGCGTTGAGCTGGCACCTCAGCACTTGTAAAAAATCTACTGCCAATCATTAGCGGACCGGAGTTCCTCTGTGGCGACCCCTAACTGGGAAAAGCCGAAAGAAGAAGAAGAACAACAACAACCTTGGTGTTTACTAATAACTTATAGTACTAGAAATGGGGAAGAGCATGAGGGTTGCATCACATTAGCTGTTATCTATAACAATCAAATGAAACTGAAGCCATAAAAGAAGGATATTGGCATTACAGGAATAAAAGAAACAGGAAAAGAAAATGAAGCCTAGGCATTTTTTTATTTCTCTTCTATTCAAAGGCATTGTTTCTGAATAATAGAATTTCTTTAGATTCAAACTCTAGGAAAAAAAACGCACACACAATGATCACAAGTAACAAATTTTAGTCTCCACAAAATAAAAAAGCAACCAAAAGGTCACATTTGAAATAGCTGAAAGTACCTAAATTTTCAGGATAGTTTTTACATCCATCTCATTAAATTTGTTATTTCATTGGGCAAACTGTAAAGAATCATAAAAATGTGTTTTTCATATTATTTTTGAAAATGGTATTCTGTGATTATTTGCAATGGCTAATTAGAAATCTTATAAGGAAAAAAAAAAACATTTGTAATTATGCATAATGGTGGTAATAAATACATTTGCTATTAAACAAATGAATAATTTTGTACCAAAAGTTCTTATTTGCATAAGAAACTTCTAAGTTACTCAAGAAATCATAATTTTCAGCTACAAAGCATACATCTGTTTGAAGCCAGTCAGTACTCTCTCCCAAGTTATTTCCTATATTTATTGTGACACATTTGAGTTATTCAAACATCTGCACCATTAGTCATAGTTTATGGTGTAAGAAATATGCTAAACAGTCCTGCTGTCATGTACAAGCCCATTAGGGACATGGAAACTAGATGACAGTGGGGAGGTAATAATTGTTAGGTTTCTGTGTTAATTTACATACAGATTTGTGCAGTATGACCAACTGGAGATTTGCCGTCACTTTCAGCAGGACCTTATCAACCACTTTTTGTACCTGTCAAATGCTGTACGGCAATGCCTGACAGGGTTCTTATCAACTCATTTCATCAGTGTGAGACTAGTGGCCTTGTGGATTAAATCAAATGGGAACCACATTATTTCTCACTGTGGCCTTAGGCAATTTGATAAAGTGAAAATAATCCTAAAAACCTATGTCAGTGTTCAAACTGTCTGCAGTAAGTGAACATTTCAGAAAAAATATATTGCAAATGTCAAGTAATAATTTAGTAAAAGATTTTAAAGTTTTGTGTTTCTGTCAGTTAGCTTCATTGATCTTTTCTACTTTTTTAATTACAACCTATCAAGCCTTTCACACCCACTGAATTTATTCATGCCAACTCCATGGCTGCACCAACTTGAAAAAAGGAGACGTCTCCCCAAAGAAACAAATCCTTGCAGGCACTTTCTTTGAAATAATGCAAGAGGTGATTTCCTATAGAAAACAATGAATAGTGTCTTGTTTCCCAGCATCCTGGCTATTTGACACTTGAGAAATTTCATCTTGGACACCTGTAGACATACTTTTAGATAAGCCAGTGTTGTCTATTATGCATTTGCTTTTATTGATTTCATTTTAAATACAGAGTTTTTATAATATAATATAATATAATATAATATAATATAATATAATATAATATAATATAATATAAGAGAGTGCAGTTTCTGATTTACACTCTTAGCATTCAGCAGCATAACCTTTAATTTATTTGTGAGTGGTAGTTTCACATTGGAAATTTTGTTCTTGAGACCTTGCCTAAAAAAGGCACTATAGAGGAGGCAAGTGCTTTAGACAGTAACTGAAAGTCTACAGGTGATAGGTGAAGACCATCTATGGCAAAGCAGCATGGTCTATCAACCATGTCATCCCAGGCTGACAGGAACTGAATCCCCTTAGAATGACACCACAAACTAAGCCAATTGTTGAATGTAATCACTTTTTGTTTATATTGTGGAATTATCCTGGGTGAGAGTAGAATGCTGCTCAAGGCTAGGGACATACTTGCCTGGGACACATATTCATAGAGCTCAGTCATGTCTCTCTTCATATAATCCAGTGAGGTACATCTCAAGCCATTTACACCAGCATGAACTATAATGGAGTCATAACGGTTGTTGAGAGACTTGAGTGCATGTGTGATCTGACTGATCCTGGCACCCGACATACAGTTGACCATAACCTTTTCCTGTCCAGTCTGGTGAGTGGGGCATCTGTGTGTCTCACAATAGTCACCTATGAATACAAACTTTGGCTTAGATGTGCCTTGCCTTAGGGGCTTATTTGGTGAGACACTGGTGCTTGTGTTTTTATGTATATTGAGTGCTGTAGGTGCGGTATTAGGTGTAGCATGTTTAAATATGAATGGTCTCTGATGTTTAGGTAGGTTTCTGGTGAGTACCTTCGCATATGATGGTTTATGTGTTGAATGCATGGTCTGCATAGGATGTGTAGTATGTGAGCTAACAACCTCTCCTTCGATAATCACATTGCCAAAGTAGTTGCACAAGAGAACAATAAATCCAGATTCTTAGTGTAGCTGCATCTCTCACCAATTGTAATTGTGTGATTCAGGAGCAGAGGGTTGTCAGAGTACATCAGGCAGTTGATACACTGCCTCAAGATACCCATATTAGTCAGGCTGGTAGAAGAAATGGAGGGAAACTGACCATCCATAATGCTAGGTTAAATCCTGTTTTCACAGTGGGGAGAGAAAATGGAGGGGTGTGGTATACCTGGGTGCAATAAATGGGGTCTATACTAATGGGGTGTTCTATAATAGGTTCATAGGTAGGTACTAGGCTATCTGCCCAAGGGCATTTATAAGCCTAGCCAGAATGTGTTGGCTTTCGCATCCCCTTTAAATTAGTTTCCTGATCCTCTGTCTAGCAGGGCCACTGAAGTGATCCCAGGGGTAAACCTACGATTTCCCATCCACTCATCAAGATTTCTCTTGAAGAGAGTCAGCGAGGGGCTCGGCCTAATATAAATTGGGATTCTATTCCAGAGCGAGGGAAGTCTCTGAGACAGGAATCTATCCCTCCAGCATGTCCTGTTTATTGTTGTGCTGAGGTTTAGTTCACTGGAGTGTGTGGCTCTAATTGATTTGGTTTTCTTGAGGTGGAGCATGTCCATTAATTCCGGGTTGGACATGGCCTTATATGTCAGGCAGAGATCACCTCTGAGCAGGCGGTAAGCAACCGAGTAAAGCTGGAGTTTTTTTAGATGAGCTGTATAGGGCATCTCTTTGAGGCCCATGATCCTCTTGGTGAGGTACTTCTGTGGTCTTTCCAGCTGTTGCAGGTGTCGAGTAAGGTACATTCCAAATGGGGCATTGTACTCTATTATGGGCCTAAAAACTGATGAGTAGAGGGGCACAATGACCTCCCTTGATCTAGAGGTGAACCCTTTCGTGATTAGGTGGGATACATAGAAGGAATTTCTAACTATTTTGGCAATGTGATTATCGAAGGAGAGGTTGTTATCTACCTGGTTCCTCAGGTCCCTAATTACATCTTCCGTACTTAGTGGATTACCACCTATGTGATAATTTGTGGGCACTTTGTTTTTCCCAAAGGGGATGACTATGCATTTTTTGGCATTCAGCTTGAGGCCATAGTTTTGACACTAGGTATCTGTCTCTGTGAGACCCTTCTGGAGAATGTCTGTGTCAGCTGGTGAGTCAATTATGGCCCCCAGTTTGAAGTCATCTGCGAACTTGGTCAGCCATAGCACTCCTGTGTTTGCCTGTACCTCAGAGAAGTATATACCGAACAGGAGGGGTCCCAGGACCAAGCCCTGTGGGACGCCACTTGTAACAGGTTTAGAGTCGGACATGGCACCCACGACTCTGACCATGTGTGTTCTATCCGTGAGCCAGTTGGCCACCCATCTCATGACATAGTGGTTAGTTCAAGCTGGTGAGCTTATCTATGATGCCAGAGTGTGGAATGGTGTTGAAGGCCTTAATGAGGTCCAGGTAGGCTGTGTGGACTACCTTTCCTTCATCTATGGCCTTGGTAACTATTTCAAAGAAGTCAACTAGGTTTAGGAGGCAGGATCTGCCTTTAACAATGCCAAATTGGGTAGGGTCTAGTGTCTGGAGGTTCCCAATGTCTCTGTTTATGAGTTCCATGATGATTCGCTCCATAGTTTTGCAGACCAGGCTAGTCAGGCTTATAGGATGATAGTTCCCTGGTTCTGTTGTGGCACCACCTTTGTGGAGTGGGATAACTGTTGTTGTATGCCATTCTTTGGGTACATAGCCTGTGGTAAGGCTGAATCTGAACAGTGAATTTAGGTGAGGGTTTGGTTCCTTTTGGAGTTCGTGTAAGACGCAGCCTGGGACACCATCCGGTCCCATTGATGCTGTGTTCTTAGCTTTGGAGAGGGCTGTTCTTACCTGCATGTCCGTGATGTCTGGGGCTCTGCATTCTTCTGGGATGGACACCGGCCCTTTTGGGGGTGGGGGGGGGGGTAAAGTTTGCACTGAACTTGTCAGCCAGGATTTTGGCAATGTCAGTTGGTTTAGTGTATTTTTTGCCATTTTGCACTAGCTCAGAGCATATCTCAGAGTTACCACCTAGATTTTTGACATAGCTAAAGAAGGCTTTGTAGTTATCTTTGGAGTCCTTGGTAAGTTTTCTTTCGAAACTGGCCTTAGATGATTTTATGAGGGATCGTAGTTTCTTGCTAATATTGATCAGTGAGGCCTTTCCTTTTTGGGATTTAGCTCTATCTTGTAGTAGTTTCCTCCTTCTTTTGTAAAGCTTATCTATGGCCGGGGACCACCAGACTGGTTTCCTTTTTTTGGAGGAGTGAATTTTGGTTTTACTTGGGATGGCTTGATCCATGCATCCTTGTAGATGCTCATAGAATGCACTTGTAAAGGATTCTGTGGTTTGGGCAGCATTATCCTTTAGCAAGGGGGCTATGAAACTTTCCACCTCGGTCATGAGAAGTGTGAAGTTGGCTTTTGAAAAGTTTTTCACAGTGGTTTCCTTGACTTGGGGTGGGGTCGGGATGTGGATGTCCAGTGTGATTAGTTTATGATCTGATCTTACCAGCGAGGGGTTTACCTCTGGTGTGGAGCACTGATCCCCTATGTTGGTGATGATCAGGTCCAGTAGGTTGTCACCTCTTGTGGGCATGGCGACCAGCTGTTCCAGGGCGTTTGAGTTTATAAACATTGGGCAAAGGAGTTTGTACTCGAGTAGTTAACCCAGTCAATGTTTGGGTAGTTGAAATCTCCCAATATCATGATGTTAGGTAGGACCTTTGTATTTTCCAATGTTCTCAGGAATGCTGAGTGGGGGTCCTGAGACAAGGTAGGTGATCTGTAGCAGGCTATGATCTGAAAATCAGCTCTGCCCACTGATAGTTGCACATGGATGGTCACCGAGGCCTCGTGCTGTACTAGTAACCTGGAGGCGTGGGCATCCTTTATGAAAATGGACACACCCCCTCCTTTTGTATTTCTGTCCGGGTTCTTGGGCCAAAAGGTATGGTATGAGTTGTAGCCTGGTAGTGCTGGGGTACTCTCTGGAGCTTTGAACCAGGTTTCTGTTACTGCACAGATATCGATTTGCTCCATGCTAAGGAGTGCCTCGAGTGCGTGCATTTTGAGGTTTAGATTTCTGGCACAGAGTAGCATTACCCTCAGTTTCTGGTTTCTTGCGTTGTTTATGGAGGTGGGTTTGTCTTTTGAGCCTTGCCTAAAAAAAGGCACTATGGGGGTGGCAAGAGCCTTGGCCAGTATTCGAAAGCCTAGGGGCGACAGATGCAAGCCATCTTTGGTGAAGCAACGTGGCTTGTTGAGCATGTCCTCCCAGGCTGACAGACACTGGATCCCCTTTGAACGACACCAATAGCTTAGCCAATTGTTAAAACTGATCATTTTTTCTTCATACTGTGACATCATTCTTGGTGAGGGCAAGATGCTACTCAGGGTCAGGGTCATACCGGCCTGGGCTACATGATCAGAGAGCTCCTCTATGTCTCTTTTCATGTAGTCCAGGGAGGTATGTCTCAGGTCGTTCACACCAACATGTACAATGACAGAGTCATATTTGTACTTGTTTTGGAGTGACCTAAGTGCTTGTGTTATGTGGCGGATCCTGGCACCTGAAAGGCAGCTTACAGTAACCTTCTCCTTGCTCAGTCTAGTCAGTGGGACATCAGTGTGCCTGACAATAGAGTCACCTATTACTAGTGTACTGTGTGTGTTTTTATGCCTTAAGGGTTGTGGTTGCGTGGCACACTGACTTTGTGAAGTATGTGATACTTGGTTGTATTTTGAGGGTGGAGGTTGCTTGGATGTCTGCTTTGGAGGTCTCTGCTGCTTAGGCAGATTTTTATTTAGAGCCTCAAGTATGTTTTTGTGTATTTATGTGTGTTGTTTGCTGGTGCATATATGACTGTTTTATGTGAGACTGGAAGTGTGATGCAAGTGTTTCCCTTCTCCTCCTGGCTGGCTGTTCCAGTCATGGGTTGAGAGAGCTTGGCCTCCAGTTTGGCTGTATAGTTGCATCTCTCACATATATTTGTGTTTGTTGGAAGGAGAAGAGGGTTGTCCATGTACATGAGACAATTGTAACATTGCCTCAAGATTCCCAGATTCACCAGCTGGCCTGGAGAGTATACCTGAAACTGCCCTTTGGTTATGCCTGTATGGGTAGCTGAACTGTTTTACTGATAGCCCAGTAGGAACGAACTAGGGAGCCTTGTACTATTGTATAGTAAATGGGGAGGTGTTGTGTTAGCGTTTATTAGTGCTTACTGAGAGCTTGGAGCAAGTGCTGGGCTGTAAAAGGAAGTTAGAGTGCTTAATTTGAGAGTTTTGATTAGTTCTAAGGGAAAAATTGAAGTGCAGACTTCGTGGAGCTTGGAATAGTTTAACTCTAAATCACAGAAACTCTAAAAAATCAGCATTTTAGGCAGAATTAGCTAAAGGCAGCAACAAAATGCAGAAAAATGATACTTAATCACTACAAAGTCTCTCTTTTGTCTCTCTGCTGCTGTAGAAATGCAGGTTTTATAGCAGGGAAATGAAAGAGATAGAAATTAGCCCACAATGGTCAATAAACTACTAATTTCTGGGTTGAAACCACTCCTCCAGGAACGGATAGGCTGCTCAAAGCTCCCTCTCTCACAGTGAACAGAGAAACTTCCTTCTATCCAAGTAAGGTATGGGCAAACACAGAAACTTGTAACACAGCCCTGAATTCAGCACTAACCTGAAAACTGGACTAAACTAGCTTAGAAAGGTTGGAAAACAATTATTTTTGTTTTGTTTGTTTTTTTTTTTTCAGAAAATAAAGCAGATACAATAAAAAAACACTTTAAATGCACATAAATGGCTATCACACTTGAGTGTGTAGCCTACAACAGTTAAACAGGTAATTTAAACACAAAAACAACTTTTTTTAAAGTGCAGCCAGTAAAATAAGTACAATATGTAGCTGAAACAAGCTTTTAAATCACAGAAACTCTAGAAAATTGGTGTTTTAGGCAGAATTAGCTAAAGGCGGCAACAAAATGCAGAAAAATGATACTTAATCACTCCAAAGTCTCTCTTTTGTCTCTCTGCGGCTGTAGAACTCTGCAGGGCACCATGCAGGAGCTTTCTGAGCTGTATACTAGCACAAATACCTTGCAAATGCGGGTTTTATAGCAGGGAAATGAAAGAGATAGAAATTAGCCCAAAATGGCCAATACATTATTAATTTCTGGGCTGAAAGCACTCTTCCAGGGACAGATAGGTTGCTCAAAGCTCCCTCTCTCACAGTGAACAGAGAAACTTCCTTCTATCCAAGTAAGGTATGGGCAAACACAGAAACTTGTAACACAGCCCTGAATTCAGCACTAAACTAGCTTAGAAAGGTGGGAAAGCAAGTACATTTTTTTTTTCAGAAAATAAAGCAGATACAATCAAAAAAACACTTTAAATGCACAGAAATGGCTATCACGCTTGAGTGTGTAGCCTACAACAGTTAAACAGGTAATTTAAACAGAGAAACAACTTTGTTAAAATGCAGGCAGTAAAATAAGTACAATATGTAGCAGAAACAAACTTTTTAAATAACAGAAACTCTAGAAAATAAGCATTTTAGGCGCAATTATCTAAAGGCAGCAAGAAATATGCAGAAAAATGATAATCACTCCAAAGTCTCTCTTTTGTCTCTTTGCTGCTGGCCTATACTAGTAAGGGTTCTCTAAATTGTATGAGATTATTGTAGATTTGGTGAGTTTGGGACTGTTTAAGGGGCAAAAGTGCTGCTGAGGTTTTCTCTGAGCAGCTAAGTGCAATTTAAGGACTTCTTGGCTGGATCATGGGCAGCTACTGAGGAAGAATTTATCTACTGAGGTCTTTCTGTCTATAACCACCAGTGGTTGCCCCCACTGCATGGTAGTGTGCGATGGTGCATGGAGGTACGCTATGCATAAACAGATGATTATAGCAGAGCAGTGGCTGGTCACCTAACCCTGTGGAGCTGTGTTAAATCAAGTGCAAACCCTAACAAATATGGGGCTTATGTAGCAACAATGAGCAAATAAAATTAAACAATTTGACTAATAAAAAAGCTCAAAACTGAGCTCTGTGCCATCAGCCTTCAATCAGATGAGTCCTACTGCAGTCTCCTGCCACTAGGGTACAGAGGGGCCCTGTCCAACAAAATATAGCCTGGTTTAGTGTTCAATTTAACAAACAGAAACAGATTCAGCATGTCTGAATCTAGTCTATGCTACAGCAGATAAAAAGTGCAACAACTCAGCAAGAACATTTTTAAAAATCAGCAATATATGAAAAATGCAATTTAAAAGTGCAAAATACAGTATAAAAATTATACTTATGGTTAGCAGAATGCAACAGATTCCTTGGATTGCACAGATGAATACAGCAGAGCAGTTCTGGTTGCCTATCTCTGTGGAGCTGTGTTCAAACAGTGAGCAAACTGCATTAAACAATTTAACCAATAAAAAGCTCAAAACTGAGCCCTGTGCCAACAACCTTCAATCACATGAGACCTAATTGCACTGTCCTGCCACAAGGGTGTGAGGGGGGTGTCCAACAAAAGATAGCCTGGTTTAGTGCCCAATTTAACAAACAGAACCAGATTCAGCAGGTCTGAATCTAGTCTATGCTACAGCAGAAAAAAATGCAAAAAATCAGCATGAACAGTTTTAAAAAATCAGCAATATACCAAAAATACAGTTTAAAAGTGCAAAATACTGTATAAATTTTACTTATGGTTAGCAGAATGCAGCAAATTCCTTGGATTGCACAGATGAATACAGCAAAAGAATAGCTGGTTGCCTAACTCTGTGGAGCTGTGTCAAAACAGTGGGCTACATTAAGGCAGGAAGATGTGGGAGAATACTGGTTGGGGAGGAAGAATGATTAGATAGGGAGAAGCCTGAAGATGGCCCAGGATCGGGGCATATGTCACCACTCATTTTAAGTGTCATGAGTATGTGATATTTTCTGGTTATCCATTGCTGCTTCACTGTGTTACTTAAGGTTAGTTTATGTGGGATGGGCTTTTGGTGGAAGATGTTGTATTTAAGTAGGTCATTATAGTTTACAACGAATAAGAAAGGGGCTATTTTACTGGTTTATTTATTGAGTTTGGTAGTAGGACTTGGGCTGTGCAGGATGATTGATAATAGTGGGCTGTAATGTTGAGGCACTGAGGGGTGGTTATATGTGTAAGGAGTACAAGTAGAGAGAGAGTAAGATTAGATGAGACTATAGCATTTTGTGCTACTTTTTGAGTTTTATTTGGGTTTTGGTACTGGTGTGGTGCTGGGGAGGGAGACTATATGAAGGTTTTGAACATAAGAGATGTAGTGAGTGTGGATGTGAATAATTGGAAATGAAAGTTAAGAGAACTACTGGAGAACAGGGGGATTATGGTGGGGGTTGAGAAAGGGAAGGGATATTGGAATAGAGGGGGAGGAGGTTGTCGATGGAAGGTGGGAGGAGTCATGAGTGGGGGAGGTGTTTTTCTTTTTTTTTCTTGAAGGAGAATGGAGTGAGATGATTAGATGATAAAGACTGTATGTAGAGAAGGATGATTGGTTTGAAAAGGGGATGGAACACGATAATGGCTGTAAGTTTAGCTATAGTGAGGGTGGGTGGGAATTAGGGTGTATGGTAGGGGAGTGGAGAGAGCCCGAGCATAGCGAGGGTGAACAGAGTGGTTCAGACACCTCCAAGATCACACAATAGTTTATAAAAAAAGCAATCATTAAAATGAATACCAGGAAATGCAAAAGCAACAGCCCTAAGACCTGATGCTGGGCAAGTATTGCACACACTACAAGAAGGAAAAAGTTAGTCGTTATGGACTTAGGAAAGTTTTGCATCCAAGGAGCTAATGTGAATGGTGGTGAGAAAGGAGTGCAATAATCACAAGACAAGCCAAAGAGATAGGTGAGAGTTTAGAGCTTCTGGAAGGCCATAAATGATAGTTTTACCACAAAGAAAATGATTTGCGGAAGTTGGAGGATAGTGCCATCCTCTATTCAACAGGAAAATACTGCCTTTGTTTGTTTGTTTTTCTTTTGGCTTTTCCCAGTTAGGGGTTACCACAGTGGAACTCTGGTCCGCTAATCATTGGCAGTCGATTTTTATGGTGCCGAGGTGCCAGTCCGACACCCAACCTTCAACGAAGGCACGCCCATTCGCACATGTTTTCGAACGACACTCGACCGTGGGGAGGACATGCAGACTCCGCACAGAAGGCACTCCAGCCGAGAATCAAATGGGAGAACCTCTTGCTGTGAGGCGACAATGCTACCACTGCACCACCCTGGCTTAGTAACTAATTCTGTTTTAGTAAATCCTGTTTTTAAGTTGTAGCAGGTATTCTTTTAAATACTGGATATTCATAATACTAGATTATTCATTATCTTGAGCATCTATGATCCTGTATATTGATGTTGTGGTCCTTCAGGAAGACATTCCTTACCTCATGCCATTCAGCAGGAACTTAAAGATATCACAAGGTCATAAGTGCTTAGGATAGGACAACTGCCAGTCAATAAAGCTAAAGGAATTTTCTTTCATGCTGGCCAAAATCAGAAGATTGTTATCTTATAACTGATAGTACCCACTCAGTTTAATTTCTCCAAGTCTTTTGGGTTTCTAATACCATGACAGGAATGGACTCCATTCCTAAATCTAGATATAATTGAAGTTCATGAAATTAGTATTATTTAAATTTTTGGTGTTAGCTAAAATTTTTCTTTGTGGCACCTGCAATATGTCCAGAACTCACTACTTCTGCAATTCATATTAAATTACATGTATTGGTAGCATCTAAATATGATTGTAAATTCTTTTTTATGAGACCCATTGCAGCTACTACTATTGGAACAATATGGTATCTTTCTTTCCCATTGCTGTCATTTCTGCCTGTAAAGCCTGGCATTTTACAACTTTGCGTCTCTCTGTACTTGAGATAGTATAATCACTAGGTATAGCAATTTCAGTGATCAATGTTACATTTGTCTTTTTTCATGGACTACTATATCTGGTTTTCTCCCATCTATTTTTTTTTTTATTTTTGGTAATGGGCGATCCCATGTGATGTACACTTCATCGTTCTCTATAATGCTTTGTGGTCATGATTCCTATCTTCTCAACCTCTTATTTATAGTAGTGTTTGCAAAATTCCCAGTGCAACATTCTTGCCACACTACTGCTCCCTCTTCCATGAATTCAGTGCACCCAGCGACATGATGTTAGACTGTTTCCAATTCTCATTTACAGAACCTACATGTGTCTGTTTCTCCCACATGTTCAATGGAAATTGTAAACCAAGATGTACACAGCTCATTATCCTAAGCTGCTATTATCAACCTCATCGTTTGGTTTCAGCTCACCTTTCCTTAACCATTCCTGGATCAAATCCTGATCGACATGAGGTTGCTCCAGATCGCTACACTTGCCACTCTATTTATGGCTTTGATTCTCCTCCTTATATTCTTTCTTTCTTTTGCTTTTTTGACACATTCAGTTGCTGCCTGATTTTTGTCTACTTCTGGTTTGACGTGTATTCTTGTTTGCCATCTGAATGCTTCTGCTAAAATAAGAAGTGAGGACATCTTAGATGTTCTCTCCTCGTGTTGTAAAGTGCTCATTATATTTGGATCTGACAAGGTTAGCAGATATGTATGCAGTCCCATGACTGCAGATTTATACATATAATCAGTTTCAAGGTGGCTTATACCTCCTTCAGAGTGTGGAATATAAAATCTTGGCATGCTTGATTTTTTTAGATCATTTCTGTCCAACTTATTCATTAACTTTTGGGGTCAGTCAGTCACACAAAGCTGTAAGTTAAAACAGGAAAAGCAAATTGGTTTATAGTTTGGACTTTATTCTTAGATGAAAAGGCTGTTTTCAATATTAGTTTTAGTCTTCTGAAGTATTCCTTATTAAGTTTTATTGGGTGAATATCTAAACATCGAACGCTGAAAAGTTTGAATACCAAAACCTTGAACTTGAAAGATCGAAGACTGAAAATATCGAAGCCGCGGAACATCGAATTCTTTCCCTGGGAAAGAATTCAGTGGGCCGTTTCCACAGCTTCGCTATTTCCTCCACTGTGGTGCGATCTCGGAGTTGGTATATTTAAGTAGGGGGGAATGGGGGTGAAGCACCCCATATTAGAAATAGTTTGTAGTGTTCGTTTGTTTCGCGTTTTGTACTGGAACAACAATATTTTTCCCAGGGAAAAAAAAAATCACTGTTCTCAGTCTTTGAGGTTTTCAGCTTTCATGGTTTTGAGTTTGATGTTGGAACATTCGAAGTTTTGACACTTCGATGTTATGATATAGACCCAGTTTTATTTGCATTTGTTCACATTTTATTGCAGATCCTTCATCCTTTCTCACACATTTATACACTCCTTCCTATTCAAGTCCCTTTATATTACATTCCTGTCTTAGATTGATATATTCTTGGTTCTGCAAATTTCCTTCTTTAAATGTTGTTTTTGCACATGTAACAAGTCAATATGGAATTCTTATATCAACTGAGAAAATTTAACAACTTGCACTTGTACTGTCAATCCCTCATCTGATGAACTATACAGTTTTGAATCATCCACTTAAAGTAGATGAGAAATCTTTAATCAGGGTTGTTTTCTGGGAGCCAAATTGTAACCAAGACCTAATCTCTTAAGTAAATAGCTTAATGGGTTATGGGCAAGACAAAACAACAGAGGTCACAAAGAAGCAACTTGGGGCCAAGACGGTGAGCAGTTAACAGCAATGTTTTTAGCTTTGATTCATTAAGGCCAAACAAAATGCCAGACACACTTGTCATTGGTGATTCCATAGTCAGACACACTGACGTCCCGCTCACCAGACTGAGTAAAGAGAAGGTCACAGTAAGCTGCCTGTCAGGCGCTAGAATCCGCCACATAACGCAAGCACTCAGGTCTCTCAACAGCAGGTACAAGTACGACTCAGTCATTGTCCACGCTGGTGTCAACGACCTGAGACGTACCTCCTTGGACTACATGAAAAGGGACATCGAGGAGCTCTCTGATTATGTAGCCCAGGCAGGTATGACCCTGACCTTGAGCAGTATCCTACCTTCACCTAGAATGATGCCACAATACAGTGATAAGATGATCAGCTTTAATAATTGGCTTAAATTCTGGTGTCATTCAAAGGGGATCCAATGTCTGTCTGCCTGGGATGACATGCTGGACAAGCCACGCTGCTTCAAGGGACGGCTTGCACCTGTCACCCTGGGCTTCGGATATTGGCAAAGGCTCTTGCCACCCCATAGTGCCTTTTTAGGCAAGGCTCAAATTCTAAACCTACCACCCTAGAACACCAAAAAGGAAAAAACTAAGGGTAATGCTGCTCAATGCCAGAAGTCTCAATCTCAAGATGCACGCACTCGAGGCCCTTCTCAATATGGAGAACATCGATGTCTGTGCTGTGACAGAAACCTGGTTCAAGGCTCCTGAGAGCACCCCAGCACTAACAGGTTTCACCTCATATCATGCGTTCCGCCCCAAAATCCGGACAACACCAAGAAAGGAGGGGGTGTCCATATTCATAAAGGACACCCACACCTCAAGGTTGGTGGCAACGCATGATGCATCGGAGACCATCCAGGTGCAATTAACCATAGGCAAGACTGCTCTGCAATTTGTAGCATGTTACAGGCCACCCTCTCAAACTCAGGAACCTCACATGGCCTTCCTGAAAACATTGGAGGGATAAATGTATCTCCAAACACCATCATACTAGGTGACTTTAACTACCCTAATATAGACTGGGAACACTACTCAAGCCCGAACACTCTAACCCAAAGATTCCTGGAGTTCATAAACTCAAATGCCATGGAACAACTAGTCACCATCCCCACAAGAGGAGAAAACATACTTGATCTCATCATCACGAACATGGGATCAAAATGTTCAACACCGGAAGTATACCCTCACTGGTGAGATCAGATCATAAACTAATCTCGCTGGAGGTCCTCATCCCGCCCCCACCTGAAACAAAAAGACCACAGTGAAAAACTTCTCAAAAGCCGATTTCACACTTCTAAAACTAGTGTGGTCTCCTTTAAGGCCCCTGAGCCAGTGGTAAACATTACTCAAACCGCTGAATCACTTACAAATGCCTTCTACCAGCACCTACAGGACTGCATGGATCAGGCAATCCCAAACAAAACTAAGACTCTCTGTACCAAAGGCAAGCGTCCAGTCTGGTGGACCCCAGCCATAAACAAGCTCTACAACAAAAGGAGGAAGCTACTACAAGATAGAGCAAAATCCTTGAAAGGTAAGACACCTTTGATCATTATAAGTAAAAACTAAGAGCTCTCATAAAATCATCCAAGGCAAATTTTGAGAGAAAAATCGCCAAGGACTCTAAAGAGAATCATAAGGCCTTCTTTAGCTATGTTAGAAACCTAGGAGGAAACTCCCAGATATGCTCAGAATTAGTTCAAAATGATGTGAAAATTACTGAACCTACACACATTGCCAACATACTGGCTGACAGGTTCAGTGCAAACTTCTCTCCCCCCCCAAAAGGAGAGATATCTATTCCAGAGGATTGTAGCCCCCCAAACATCTCCAATGCCCAGGTGAGAACTGCCCTCACTAAGGCAAAAAACACAGCATCCATGGGACCGGATGGTGTCCCCGGCTGTGTGCTTCATGAACTCAATGAGGAATTAAACCCACAGTTAGGACAGCTGTTTAATCTTAGCCTCACCTCAGGATACGCACTCCAAGGAGTGGCGCACGGCGACTGTGGCCCACTTCATAAGGGCGGTGCCTCCACAGACCCTGGAAATTACCGCCCCATTAGCTTGACAAGCCTTATCTGCAAAGCCATGGAGAGGATCATAATGGAACTCATAAATAAAGACATAGGGAACTTGCAGACTTTGGATCCAACTCAGTTTGGCTTTGTCAAAGGCAGATCCTGCCTCTTAAACTTGGTTGACTTTTTCGAGACAGTCACCAAGGCCATTGATGAGGGAAAGGCAGTCCATACAGCCTACCTCAACCTGGCAAAGGCCTTCGACACAATACCCCACTCAGGTATCATCGAAAAACTCATCAGCTTGAATGTAAACCCATACATCACAAGATGGGTTGCAAACTGGCTAAGTGACAGAACCCACAGGGTCAGAGTTGCTGGAGCCATGTCAGACTCAAAGCCTGTCACAAGTGGTGTCCCACAGGGCTCAGTCCTGGGTCCACTCTTGTTCGGCATCTACTTTTCTGAAGTACAAGCAAACACAGGAGGGTTATGGCTGACAAAGTTTGCAGATGACTGCAAACTGGGCCATAGTCGAAAACACATCTGACACAGATATCCTCCAGAAGGGCCTCACAGAAATGGATAACTGGTGCCAGAGCCATGGCCTGAAGTTAAACGCCAAAAATGCTTAGTCATACCCTTTGGGAAAAACAAGGCTACCCCTAGCTACCATATAGGTGGCAATCCACTGAGCACAGAAAAAGTCATCAGAGATCTGGGGACCCAGGTTGACAGTAGCCTTCGTTTGACACTCATGTTGCTAAAGTAGTTAGGAAAACCTTCTATATCACCCACCTGATCATGAAGGGATTCACATCTAGATCAAGGGAGGTCATCGTCCCCTGTACTCATCACTTATTAGACCTATGATTGAGTACAATGCGCCGTTCGGAATGTATCTGACCAGACACCTGCTGCAGCTTGAAAGGCCCCAAAAGTTCCTCACCAAAAGGATAAAGGGTCTCAAAAATATGTCTTATGCTGCCCGACTGAAAGAACTCCAGCTCTATTCAGTCTCATACCGCTTGCTCAGAGGTGACCTGTGCCTGACATATAAGGCCATGTCAAACCCAGATTTGATGAATATGCTTCACCTCAAAAATCTAGATCCCTCAGAACCACAAGGGCGGAGACTTAAACCTTGACACGGTTATAAATAGAACGTGCTGGAGGGACAGATTCATCACCCAGAGACTCCCTATGCTGTGGAACAAAATCCCGGTACATGTGAGGCAGAGCACCTCTCTGGTCTTGTTCAAGAGGAATCTTGACCAATGGATGGGAGATTGCAGATATACCCCAGGGATTACTTCAGCGTCACTGCTTGACAGAGGCACAGCAAAATGATAGGCATAGTTTTTATTCAAACTAAAGGGGTGGCGAAAGCCACATAACTATGGGCTAGGCTTATAAATGCCCTTGGGCAGATAGCCTAGTATGAACCTATGAACCTATGAACCTATGAACATCTCTAACAGGATTTTTACTAAAAAAATCAAACAGAACATTTCAAAACTTGATAGATTTCTAGTTGAATATCTGCTGAAAAAATTACTATATAAAATAACACGGTAAAACTCTTTTAATTGCCTTTTCCTGTCAAGAAATCTAGAAAGAACTAATTGCCTCAGAATGAGACACTCTAAGCCCATTGTATAGAACAGTACTATGAACAAAGACATACAGACTATACTAAATAGCATCAGTGAAATATCTGTAAAGATAGATACATTAGAAAACAAAATGGACAATTTCAAAGAGGAATGTAAAACACAAGTAGAAGTGCTGAGTGAATCTCTTAAAAAATGTGCTGCTACTCTTAAACCCTTCCTGCCTGGGTGATAATTGATTATTTCAGTTGCTTTTTACAGCACTTCTCTCTCATTCCCTTTTCAGACCTTAACATAATATTTTTTTTGTCTCCATCTTTTCATTTAGTGACCACGGTCCCTGCGAACGAGTTCTCTCTCAGTCCCCCACTTGTTAAATACTTGGCCATTGTCCGATCTGCAGTGAAAAAACAGCCACAAGGACTCAAGGGCTTTAAAAAGAAAATAAGTTACTGTAGGTGTCTAGCTACGTTTCCCTCTTAGCCTGCTACTGTAGAAAGTACCTGGTCTAAAGCAGAAATAACTGGCTCTACCCATGGCTAGGGACAGCAGATGCCCCCCCCCACCCCCATCTCCTGTAAATACATTCCCCAGTTAACTTTTTTCTTTTTAGTTATCAGTAAACCAAGATAAAGCTCTACCCAAAAAATAAAAGGTAACCCAGTAGATACAATGGACTTGCCCACTTGTAAAATAGAGGCAAAAAGGTACTTAAACTGCCACTTTTTGTCTGCTTCAAACTAGGTATCTACCCAGAAAGGACACAGCTGGAATCAGGTCTATAGATTGTTTTTCCCTACTAGATTCTAATAACTCCTAACAATCTGGCTATGTAGACACTTACCCTGCAATATTTAGCTTGGGGTGTTCTACCCCACTCCATTCACTAGGATCACTTTGCTCCCCTCCCTGCCCCCTATGCTCACCCGCCCCAATACCTCTACATTTATTCTTAGCCTTAATCTCACCCCTAATTACCACCAATTAGACTACTCCACTAGTTACCCCCTCCCCCTACAGCCAACATAACCATACTACTACCTAATATAATAACAATCCTAACCTGCATAGTTCTAGCTCACATTACATCCTGCCAAGCATCTACAATCACATTCCCTAACTTCCATTGTGCTCTCTCAACACCCTCCCTCAAACATTTACACTATAACTACACAATCCCTGCCACCAAAAACATCCTCCCAATACACACATTCCATTACCAAACACCTAACACACTCAAAAATAAAATATCCCTAAGATACCATAAGCAATTTACTATGTATATAAAACATATCCTAAACACCCATTATAAACTAGCCCTCACTGGAGACATCCATCCAAACCCTGGTCCTCCCAAATCCAACCAAACCATAAACCCTAGTCCAAGCAAACCCACCACAACTCAACTCCTAGCCAACAAGAAAACAACAGACCTACTTTTAATGTCCCTAAACATCAGAAGCATATGCAATAAAATCCAAGCACTACATGCCAGCATAAGCATATATTCCCCAGATATTCTCTTCCTAACTGAAACCTGGCTCAAACCTCACATCAAAAGTGAGGAAATACTTCCACCTGAATACAACATCTTTCATATAGACAGATTGTCAAAAAAAGGAAGTGGCGTAGCATTGATATTTAAACACCACCTCAATATTCAACTCCTGAACTCATCTGCCCCTCACCACAACAGTGAAGAAATCATTCATGTCAATCTCAAACTAAACCCAAAAACAAAATCAATACTATAGGATGCTATTTCCCACCAGGACAAAATATTACACCCCTAGAAAATATCCTGAGCTGGGCTATTCTATCTCTACCCCAGGAAAACATCATTCTCTGTGACTTTAACATCAACTGGCTATCCTGTAATAACAATCTCCCAACCATTCACCTTAATCTCCATGGGTTCACTCAACTCATCCAATTCCCTACCCGAATCAACACAAATCCTAACAATCATACCTTCCTTGACTGGATCCTAGTCAACAAAGCCCCTCACTCTTACCTAGCAGGCTGCTTACCTGACAGTCTTAGTGACCACTCCCCACTTTCCTAATTCAGCACCACACAAACAGTCTTAAGCCCATTATACACAGGCAAATACGGAACAAGTCCAACTTCAACCCCAATTTCTTCATCTCCTCCCTGCAAAAAATTAAGTGGTCACCACTAAAATACCTCAACCTAGATGAGGCTGTCCACTTCTTCAACAGTACCTTCCTCTCCATCCTAAACACCCATGCTCCTGTAAGAAATGCCAAAGTCAGATCCAGGCATGCTCCATGGTTACAAAGGACCACCAGAACCCTAATGAAATCCAGAGATAAGGCCTGGGAGCACTGGTGACTAACAAAGAATAACTCATATAGGCAATCATTCCTTGAACTGCGCAATAAAGCCAAAAAGCATATAAAATTAGACAAATCCCTCTACTATAAATCCCCCCTAAACTCTACCAACCACAACCCTAAGCAATTCTGGTCCACTATTAACACTATCCTCCACCCAGGGAAGGTTGATACCCCCAAGTCGTCCAATCCCCCCTCCTCCAGCAGAATTGATGAATCCTTCAACAAACACTTCACTGAAACTATAACATCTCTAAGCAAACAACACTTCCCTACAACAGCCCCCCCCCAACTCCTATCCCTAAACCTCCCACTCCTCTTTTCTTCTTCACCTCAGTACCTACCTCCAACATAAAAAGACTATTGTCAAAACTTAAACCCACCAAACTCGCAGCTGGCAAACTCCCTCTGAATACTTGAAAATTGCAACTGATACACTAGCCTACCCAACTTCAATTCTAATCAACCGTTCCGTAACAGAAGGCTATGTTCCCTCGATATGGAAAATATCCCACATCATTCCCTCCACAAAGGCACCCCCTCCACCGACCTCTCTAATTACCGCCCCATTGCTATCCTCTTCGCTCTCTCTAAGATACGTGAAAAATGTATCAACACCCAGGTCTCCAACTACCTCCTAGCTAATAATCTCCTCTCCAAAACCCAACATGGTTTCAGGCCATATCACAGCACTACCTCCACTCTGCTCTCCTTCACCAACACTATACTTCATCACAAAAACAATGGCCTCTTCTCTGCTGCCGTATTTCTAGATCTCTCAAAGGCCTTTGACATGGTATCTCATGAGCTACTACTCTCTACTCTCCCCAACCTCTCCTTCTCACAATCAGCCTGCAACTGGTTCCACAGCTATCTACACAGACACCAGCAATCAGTAATCTGGGACAGTAACCTATCACCTCACCTCCCAGTTACTCTTGGAGTTCCCCAAGGGCCTATCCTTGGACCTCTGCTATTCTCACTTTTCACTAATAACCTACATACTTCCACCCCACAAGCATCTCTTATACAGTATGCAGATGACTATACTCTCATCTACTTTGCCCCCACTCTACCAGAACTACAACAAATCACACAGGAATCATTCTCTTCTGTAGAAAGCCGGCTATCCAATGCTCAGCTCCTACTCAACCTAAGTAAGACAAAACTTCTGTTCCAGCCATCCAAAGCCACCCAAAACACCCCCCCACTTCAACATTCTCGCCAAAGACAATACCATCATCTCTCCATCAGAACACACAAAATTACTCAGTGTGGAAATAGACAACAAACTTAGATTTGACACCCACATATCTCTCACAATAAAAAAAAGTTCAAAAGAAACTTGGTGCATTATATTGAAGCCGCCAATTCCTAACCAAGGCAGCTAGAATCTCCATAGCCAACTTCCAGCTAATCTCCAACCTACTCTATGCATCCCCCATACTTACCAACTTTAGGCAGACAGACCTACACAAGCTGGATGCTTGTTACAACAAAATTGCTAAATTTGCCACTGGAACCTTCTACTGCTGCCATCATTGTATCTCCCTTAAAGATGTAAACTGGCTAGAACTCCCAGAACTCCTTCACTTTAATCAACTCACCCCCGCTCATAAACTTATTAACCACCCCCTTAACATCCTTTCCCTTCAAACCCTTCTCCAACCCTATCACTTCACTAGGCCCCTAAGATCAAGCAACAAAAATCAACTCACTGTTATCAAACCCAAAAACTCAGCAGGAGAAGCCATACGTTCATGTACCATATCTAAACTTTGGAACAATCTTCCACCCTCTATAACTACTCTACCTTCCAGCAGCCTTTTCAAGACTGTGCTCAAATTCCACTTAAACTTGGACTGGCTTTGTCCTTGTTCTAATCCAGACTAACACCCCCACCTTTACCCCACCACCTAGACTCGTAACCCAACTATACTACCGCCACTACTAACCACAGTCAGACTTAGCTAGTTGTCTTTACATACTTTAAAATCTTGTCTGACACCTTTGTTACTAATATTATAACCGACAAGAAACTGTCTTAACTTGCAGCATTTACTGTATATACTGTTCTTCTTCTTTCTTCTTCTTCTTCGTTCGGTTTTTCCCAGTTAGGGGACGCGACAGTGGATCATCTGTCCGCTCATGATTGGCAGTGGAGTTTTACGGTGTCGAGTTGCCAGCCCGGTGCCCAACCTTCCACGGAAGGCACACACATGCATGCACTCATGCCTAGGGCCAATTTGGAGTGTCCAATCCACCTACTGCATGTCTTTGGGATGTGGGAGGAAACCAGAGCACCCGGTGGAAACTCACGCGACCACAGGGAGGACATGCACCGGAGAACCTCTTGCTGTGAGGTGGCAATGCTAACCGCTGCACCACCGTGACCGCCCAATTACTGTATATACTGTTAATAATCAATATCTTGTTATTGTATTAAAGCCAACAACCTGTAATGTTGTTTACTATTGCTGCAACTTTGTATCTCTATTTATCATGTACATGATGTGGAGCTTTTCTCCCCAGGCATCCGCTGAAAAAGGACCTGCGTCCAGTTGGAATTTCCCGGTAAACAAATGTAAATAAATAAATAAATAAATAAAACAATCATCATAAATCTCAAGAATAGAAAAGGCAATGTTTGATTTAGATGGAAGATTAATTGAAAATGAGAATAACACAAAATTTCTTCTGAAACAAAACAACTTATTCTGGGATAAAATAGAAGCCTTAGAGAAGAGATCTAGAGGGAATAAAATCAGGATTTATGGGATTCCTGAAAAAGAATAGGGATACATTATGATTCAATTCCTTAATATCTGGTTGCCTAAAACTTTGAACCTGCCTGAAACATTTTCCTTTGGCATTGAAAAGGCATATAGATCACTTTCTAACTCATCTGTATAAAAAAAAAACACCTTCACTAAGGTCAGTGATCATAAACTTTTTTTTCAAGTCAAGATAAGATTTAGGGGGAATTAAATAAAGTCTACATAGACTTATTTGCCATGTAGGCATTGTGGCACCTGCAATATGTCCAGAACTCACTACTTCTGCAATTCATATTAAATTACATGTATTGGTAGCATCTAAATATGATTGTAAATTCTTTTTTATGAGACCCATTGCAGCTACTACTATTGGAACAATATGGTATCTTTCTTTCCCATTGCTGTCATTTCTGCCTGTAAAGCCTGGTATTTTACAACTTTGCGTCTCTCTGTACTTGAGATAGTATAATCACTAGGTATAGCAATTTCAGTGATCAATGTTACATTTGTCTTTTTTCATGGACTACTATATCTGGTTTTCTCCCATCTATTTTTTTTTTATTTGTGGTAATGGGCGATCCCATGTGATGTACACTTCATCGTTCTCTATAATGCTTTGTGGTCATGATTCCTATCTTCTCAACCTCTTATTTATAGTAGTGTTTGCAAAATTCCCAGTGCAACATTCTTGCCACACTACTGCTCCCTCTTCCATGAATTCAGTGCACCCAGCGACATGATGTTAGACTGTTTCCAATTCTCATTTACAGAACCTACATGTGTCTGTTTCTCCCACATGTTCAATGGAAATTGTAAACCAAGATGTACACAGCTCACTATCCTAAGCTGCTATTATCAACCTCATCGTTTGGTTGCAGCTCACCTCTCCTTAACCATTCCTGGATCAAATCCTGATCGACATGAGGTTGCTCCAGATCGCTACACTTGCCACTCTATTTATGGCTTTGATTCTCCTCCTTATATTCTTTCTTTCTTTTGCTTTTTTGACACATTCAGTTGCTGCCTGATTTTTGTCTACTTCTGGTTTGACGTGTATTCTTGTTTGCCATCTGAATGCTTCTGCTAAAATAAGAAGTGAGGACATCTTAGATGTTCTCTCCTCGTGTTGTAAAGTGCTCATTATATTTGGATCTGACAAGGTTAGCAGATATGTATGCAGTCCCATGACTGCAGATTTATACATATAATCAGTTTCAAGGTGGCTTATACCTCCTTCAGAGTGTGGAATATAAAATCTTGGCATGCTTGATTTTTTTAGATCATTTCTGTCCAACTTATTCATTAACTTTTGGGGTCAGTCAGTCACACAAAGCTGTAAGTTAAAACAGGAAAAGCAAATTGGTTTATAGTTTGGACTTTATTCTTAGATGAAAAGGCTGTTTTCAATATTAGTTTTAGTCTTCTGAAGTATTCCTTATTAAGTTTTATTGGGTGAATATCTAAACATCGAACGCTGAAAAGTTTGAATACCAAAACCTTGAACTTGAAAGATCGAAGACTGAAAATATCGAAGCCGCGGAACATTGAATTCTTTCCCTGGGAAAGAATTCAGTGGGCCGTTTCCACAGCTTCGCTATTTCCTCCACTGTGGTGCGATCTCGGAGTTGGTATATTTAAGTAGGGGGGAATGGGGGTGAAGCACCCCATATTAGAAATAGTTTGTAGTGTTCGTTTGTTTCGCGTTTTGTACTGGAACAACAATATTTTTCCCAGGGAAAAAAAAAATCACTGTTCTCAGTCTTTGAGGTTTTCAGCTTTCATGGTTTTGAGTTTGATGTTGGAACATTCGAAGTTTTGACACTTCAATGTTATGATATAGACCCAGTTTTATTTGCATTTGTTCACATTTTATTGCAGATCCTTCATCCTTTCTCACACATTTATACACTCCTTCCTATTCAAGTCCCTTTATATTACATTCCTGTCTTAGATTGATATATTCTTGATTCTGCAAATTTCCTTCTTTAAATGTTGTTTTTGCACATGTAACAAGTCAATATGGAATTCTTATATCAACTGAGAAAATTTAACAACTTGCACTTGTACTGTCAATCCCTCATCTGATGAACTATACAGTTTTGAATCATCCACTTAAAGTAGATGAGAAATCTTTAATCAGGGTTGTTTTCTGGGAGCCAAATTGTAACCAAGACCTAATCTCTTAAGTAACTAGCTTAATGGGTTATGGGCAAGACAAAACAACAGAGGTCACAAAGAAGCAACTTGGGGCCAAGACGGTGAGCAGTTAACAGCAATGTTTTTAGCTTTGATTCATTTTAACATCTCTAACAGGATTTTTACTAAAAAAATCAAACAGAACATTTCAAAACTTGATAGATTTCTATTTGAATATCTGCTGAAAAAATTACTATATAAAATAACACGGTAAAACTCTTTTAATTGCCTTTTCCTGTCAAGAAATCTAGAAAGAACTAATTGCCTCAGAATGAGACACTCTAAGCCCATTGTATAGAACAGTACTATGAACAAAGACATACAGACTATACTAAATAGCATCAGTGAGTTATCTGTAAAGATAGATACATTAGAAAACAAAATGGACAATTTCAAAGAGGAATGCAAAACACAAGTAGAAGTGCTGAGTGAATCTCTTAAAAAATGTGCTGCTACTCTTAAACCCTTCCTGCCTGGGTGATAATTCATTATTTCAGTTACTTTTTACAGCACTTCTCTCTCATTCCCTTTTCAGACCTTAACATAATATTTTTTTTGTCTCCATCTTTTCATTTAGTGACCACGGTCCCTGCGAACGAGTTCTCTCTCAGTCCCCCACTTGTTAAATACTTGGCCATTGTCCGATCTGCAGTGAAAAAAACAGCCACAAGGACTCAAGGGCTTTAAAAAGAAAATAAGTTACTGTAGGTGTCTAGCTACGTTTCCCTCTTAGCCTGCTACTGTAGAAAGTACCTGGTCTAAAGCAGAAATAACTGGCTCTACCCATGGCTAGGGACAGCAGATGCCCCCCCCCACCCCCATCTCCTGTAAATACATTGCCCAGTTAACTTTTTTCTTTTTAGTTATCAGTAAACCAAGATAAAGCTCTACCCAAAAAATAAAAGGTAACCCAGTAGATACGCTGGACTTGCCCACTTGTAAAATAGAGGCAAAAAGGTACTTAAACTGCCACTTTTTGTCTGCTTCAAACTAGGTATCTACCCAGAAAGGACACAGCTGGAATCAGGTCTATAGATTGTTTTTCCCTACTAGATTCTAATAACTCCTAACAATCTGGCTATGTAGACACTTACCCTGCAATATTTAGCTTGGGGTGTTCTACCCCACTCCATTCACTAGGATCACTTTGCTCCCCTCCCTGCCCCCTATGCTCACCCGCCCCAATACCTCTACATTTATTCTTAGCCTTAATCTCACCCCTAATTACCACCAATTAGACTACTCCACTAGTTACCCCCTCCCCCTGCATCCAACATAACCATACTACTACCTAATATAATAACAATCCTAACCTGCATAGTTCTAGCTCACATTACATCCTGCCAAGCATCTACAATCACATTCCCTAACTTCCACTGTGCTCTCTCAACACCCTCCCTCAAACATTTACACTATAACTACACAATCCCTGCCACCAAAAACATCCTCCCAATACACACATTCCATTACCAAACACCTAACACACTCAAAAATAAAATATCCCTAAGATACCATAAGCAATTTACTATGTATATAAAACATATCCTAAACACCCATTATAAACTAGCCCTCACTGGAGACATCCATCCAAACCCTGGTCCTCCCAAATCCAACCCAACCATAAACCCTAGTCCAAGCAAACCCACCACAACTCAACTCCTAGCCAACAAGAAAACAACAGACCTACGTTTAATGTCCCTAAACATCAGAAGCATATGCAATAAAATCCAAGCACTACATGCCAGCATAAGCATATATTCCCCAGATATTCTCTTCCTAACTGAAACCTGGCTCAAACCTCACATCAAAAGTGAGGAAATACTTCCACCTGAATGCAACATCTTTCGTATAGACAGATTGTCAAAAAAAGGAAGTGGTGTAGCATTGATATTTAAACACCACCTCAATATTCAACTCCTGAACTCATCTGCCCCTCACCACAACAGTGAAGAAATCCTTCATGTCAATCTCAAACTAAACCCAAAAACAAAATCAATTCTATAGGATGCTATTTCCCACCAGGACAAAATATTACACCCCTAGAAAATATCCTGAGCTGGGCTATTCTATCTCTACCCCAGGAAAACATCATTCTCTGTGACTTTAACATCAACTGGCTATCCTGTAATAACAATCTCCCAACCATTCACCTTAATCTCCATGGGTTCACTCAACTCATCCAATTCCCTACCCGAATCAACACAAATCCTAACAATCATACCTTCCTTGACTGGATCCTAGTCAACAAAGCCCCTCACTCTTACCTAGCAGGCTGCTTACCTGACAGTCTTAGTGACCACTCCCCCACTTTCCTAATTCAGCACCACACAAACAGTCTTAAGCCCATTATACACAGGCAAATACGGAACAAGTCCAACTTCAACCCCAATTTCTTCATCTCCTCCCTGCAAAAAATTAAGTGGTCACCACTAAAATACCTCAACCTAGATGAGGCTGTCCACTTCTTCAACAGTACCTTCCTCTCCATCCTAAACACCCATGCTCCTGTAAGAAATGCCAAAGTCAGATCCAGGCATGCTCCATGGTTACAAAGGACCACCAGAACCCTAATGAAATCCAGAGATAAGGCCTGGGAGCACTGGTGACTAACAAAGAATAACTCATATAGGCAATCATTCCTTGAACTGCGCAATAAAGCCAAAAAGCATATAAAATTAGACAAATCCCTCTACTATAAATCCCCCCTAAACTCTACCAACCACAACCCTAAGCAATTCTGGTCCACTATTAACACTATCCTCCACCCAGGGAAGGTTGATACCCCCAAGTCGTCCAATCCCCCCTCCTCCAGCAGAATTGATGAATCCTTCAACAAACACTTCACTGAAACTATAACATCTCTAAGCAAACAACACTTCCCTACAACAGCCCCCCCAACTCCTATCCCTAAACCTCCCACTCCTCTTTTCTTCTTCACCTCAGTACCTACCTCCAACATAAAAAGACTATTGTCAAAACTTAAACCCACCAAACTCGCAGCTGGCAACCTCCCTCTGAATACTTGAAAATTGCAACTGATACACTAGCCTACCCAACTTCAATTCTAATCAACCGTTCCGTAACAGAAGGCTATGTTCCCTCGATATGGAAAATATCCCACATCATTCCCTCCACAAAGGCACCCCCTCCACCGACCTCTCCAATTACCGCCCCATTGCTATCCTCTTCGCTCTCTCTAAGATACGTGAAAAATGTATCAACACCCAGGTCTCCAACTACCTCCTAGCTAATAATCTCCTCTCCAAAACCCAACATGGTTTCAGGCCATATCACAGCACTACCTCCACTCTGCTCTCCTTCACCAACACTATACTTCATCACAAAAACAATGGCCTCTTCTCTGCTGCCGTATTTCTAGATCTCTCAAAGGCCTTTGACATGGTATCTCATGAGCTACTACTCTCTACTCTCCCCAACCTCTCCTTCTCACAATCAGCCTGCAACTGGTTCCACAGCTATCTACACAGACACCAGCAATCAGTAATCTGGGACAGTAACCTATCACCTCACCTCCCAGTTACTCTTGGAGTTCCCCAAGGGCCTATCCTTGGACCTCTGCTATTCTCACTTTTCACTAATAACCTACATACTTCCACCCCACAAGCATCTCTTATACAGTATGCAGATGACTATACTCTCATCTACTTTGCCCCCACTCTACCAGAACTACAACAAATCACACAGGAATCATTCTCTTCTGTAGAAAGCCGGCTATCCAATGCTCAGCTCCTACTCAACCTAAGTAAGACAAAACTTCTGTTCCAGCCATCCAAAGCCACCCAAAACACCCCCCCACTTCAACATTCTCGCCAAAGACAATACCATCATCTCTCCATCAGAACACACAAAACTACTCAGTGTGGAAATAGACAACAAACTTAGATTTGACACCCACATATCTCTCACAATAAAAAAAGTTCAAAAGAAACTTGGTGCATTATATTGAAGCCGCCAATTCCTAACCAAGGCAGCTAGAATCTCCATAGCCAACTTCCAGCTAATCTCCAACCTACTCTATGCATCCCCTATACTTACCAACTTTAGGCAGACAGACCTACACAAGCTGGATGCTTGTTACAACAAAATTGCTAAATTTGCCACTGGAACCTTCTACTGCTGCCATCATTGTATCTCCCTTAAAGATGTAAACTGGCTAGAACTCCCAGAACTCCTTCACTTTAATCAACTCACCCTCGCTCATAAACTTATTAACCACCCCCTTAACATCCTTTCCCTTCAAACCCTTCTCGAACCCTATCACTTCACTAGGCCCCTAAGATCAAGCAACAAAAATCAACTCACTGTTATCAAACCCAAAAACTCAGCAGGAGAAGCCATACGTTCATGTACCATATCTAAACTTTGGAACAATCTTCCACCCTCTATAACTACTCTACCTTCCAGCAGCCTTTTCAAGACTGTGCTCAAATTCCACTTAAACTTGGACTGGCTTTGTCCTTGTTCTAATCCAGACTAACACCCCCACCTTTACCCCACCACCTAGACTCGTAACCCAACTATACTACCGCCACTACTAACCACAGTCAGACTTAGCTAGTTGTCTTTACATACTTTAAAATCTTGTCTGACACCTTTGTTACTAATATTATAACCGACAAGAAACTATCTTAACTTGCAGCATTTACTGTATATACTGTTCTTCTTCTTTCTTCTTCTTCTTCGTTCGGTTTTTCCCAGTTAGGGGACGCGACAGTGGATCATCTGTCCGTTCATGATTGGCAGTGGAGTTTTACGGTGTCGAGTTGCCAGCCCGGCGCCCAACCTTCCACGGAAGGCACACACATGCATGCACTCATGCCTAGGGCCAATTTGGAGTGTCCAATCCACCTACTGCATGTCTTTGGGATGTGGGAGGAAACCAGAGCACCCGGAGGAAACTCACGCGACCACAGGGAGGACATGCACCGGAGAACCTCTTGCTGTGAGGTGGCAATGCTAACCGCTGCACCACCGTGACCGCCCAATTACTGTATATACTGTTAATAATCAATATCTTGTTATTGTATTAAAGCCAACAACCTGTAATGTTGTTTACTATTGCTGCAACTTTGTATCTCTATTTATCATGTACATGATGTGGAGCTTTTCTCCCCAGGCATCCGCTGAAAAAGGACCTGCGTCCAGTTGGAATTTCCCGGTAAACAAATGTAAATAAATAAATAAATAAATAAAACAATCATCATAAATCTCAAGAATAGAAAATGCAATGTTTGATTTAGATGGAAGATTAATTGAAAATGAGAATAACACAAAATTTCTTCTGAAACAAAACAACTTATTCTGGGATAAAATAGAAGCCTTAGAGAAGAGATCTAGAGGGAATAAAATCAGGATTTATGGGATTCCTGAAAAAGAATAGGGATACATTATGATTCAATTCCTTAATATCTGGTTGCCTAAAACTTTGAACCTGCCTGAAACATTTTCCTTTGGCATTGAAAAGGCATATAGATCACTTTCTAACTCATCTGTATAAAAAAAAAACACCTTCACCAAGGTCAGTGATCATAAACTTTTTCTCAAGTCAAGATAAGATTTAGGGGGAATTAAATAAAGTCTACATAGACTTATTTGCCATGTAGGCATAGTGGCACAGTGCTTACATGGAAGTAGGCAGATGTGCTATCCAGTAAAGGGAGCTGAGGGGCATGCACGAACGTGTAAACACAGAAGTGTCCGTGGCATGTAAATCACCACATAAGCAAGTGAAATACATGCAAATAATGTAGGTAGAGTGATCCAGCAAGCAGATAGGCAGTTGTGCAGACCCTGTGCTGGTGTCCATAATGTACAAGGAAATATTCCATGTACAGGATGTAAAAATGACACCAGGGGCTGCAAAAGTATAGTTACAGTGGCAGAAATACTATACAGGACACAGATATATGCAAAAGTAACCATTGTGTGCACAAAATCATGTGGAAAATATTGTAAAATATATTTTTTAATACCCTGGATATGTTTGTGCGGTGGGCTGCAGTGTGCAAACATGCCGTTATAGAAAAAAAATTTAAAAAAATTGTAAAAAACAGAATTTGTGAGTATGAAACAATAATGCATTAGGGAACCCTGTGTGGAGTATGTACAATGTAGGACTGTTGTGGTTACTAATGAGGCAGGGCCTGAATCCATGTAGTTACCAGGTACTGTGCACGGATCTGTATGCAAGTGAGCTGGGCTTACTAAATAGCACAAATGGGTATCTGTGTTCACAGATCCCATCCATGTAGGCACAGAAGTGTCTTGGTATCCACAGAAGAGGTAGCTGACATCAAAAAGAAGTCTGTCTGCAAATGTTTAAGTTCATTGGAGCTCAGCAGCGCCTGTTTGCGTGGCACACTGCCATGCTCAGCAGGGGCATGTGTCTGGTGACAGCTAAGCTTTGTTTACCTTACGGGTGTGTGTTTCAGTGGGTTTGAGCATGTTTGTACAGCACACAGCCCTGCTGAGTGTGACCTGCCATGGGGGCATATCTGCTCACTGCTAAGCTTTGTTTATATGTGCGGTGTGGGTTTGCACAGCATACCACAGTGCTCAGCAAGGAAGGCTGACAAAAAAAATTGGCTGAGAAAGCCAATGATATATTAATTACTGATGAGCCATATTTCACTTAAACTAGGGCCATTAAACCCATTAATTATGTACTTGCCAGGTGGAATGCATCATAGTTAGCCAATCACACAGGTGACGCCTACAGCAGATCACACATACACCCTACAATCTGATTGTTCCCCATACTTTGCACCATTGGAGTACAGACTTGGGAATTTTAACCTACAGAATGCAAGGGGCTGCTGCAGGTCTGCTACATAAGTGTGTGCTAGATGCTGAGGTCAATGCAGCTGCTGCTGATGCTGACAATAGGCCTAGACTGAGAAGGAGAAGAATGTTCAAGCCCAGGGTAACCTACCAGGAGCTACATGAGCTGGAGATTGTAGAGCACTACAGGATGGACAGGGACATACCACAACAACTTAGTGACCTCTGTCGCCCTCATCTCAGACCCAGAAGCAACAGAGGGGAACCCATCCCAGTGGAAAAAAAGGTATGTGTAGCCCTTGGGATACTAGCTACAGGTACTTTCCAAAGACCAACTGGGGACATGATGGGGGTCTCACAGGCATCTGTTTCCAGGATACTCCACTAGTTCCTGGATGCCATGCTACCACAGGCCAGTGACCACATTTATCTTCCCCACACCCCTGAGGAGAAGGCCAGCAGTATGCAACTCTTCTACCATGTAGCACACTACACTGATGTACTGGGTGCAAAAGATTGCACTCATGTACACATCAAGGCACCACCCAGTGAAGATGGTAGAATCTACGTCAACTACAAAGGATACCACTCCATCAACTGGAACATCATAGAGCATGTGTTTGGCCTGTTGAAGTCATGGTTCTGGTGCCTTGATATATCTGGTGTAGCCTTCCAGCACTCTCCAGCCACATGTTCACAGATGTTCACACTATGTGCCATGCTACAAAATATGATCCTGCGAAAACAGCTACGGCAGGATCAGCCAAGGGAAGGGATGCACAGCCCACCACCAGTGCCTAGGTCACCACAGCCATACCCACAGGGGGACTCTGAGGAAGAACCCCTGAGGCTGTTCCTGTAGGCAGAAGTAGGCATGCCCAATATGCCCTGGCCTTGGCCAAGAGACAATGGATAGCACATTCACTTAAAACCTAGGGCTCTAGGGACTGACACTGTACTCCAACTCACATACATATCAGTAAAAATGATGGCAGTCAGACCACACAACCTGTACCTCACCATGTATTGGGTGTGGACTGCCTGCATCAGACAGAGTCACCCCCGAACTACATGTCTGTCAACTGCTGCATTCAGAAGGTAAGTCACTCTCCTGTACACCACTTGTAAGGGGTACTACAATATCGCAGCATATGTATGGACCTGCCGAATGTATGCAAGTGAATATAGTTTGCTATATATAGTGTGCTACTGGACTTCTTGCAGAGATCTATAGTGGGATACTGGGCTACTTGTACAGATCTAACAGCCACTTGGCCAACAGGTGCTCTGTTCACTAGTATGTGCCCCATAATAGCCACTAGGCCACATGGCTGGAAACTCCATGACAGTAGACCAGGGAGATGTCAAACAGTGAGGTCACAGGACAGTCGCATGACTGTCTATGCCAGCAGAGTATAGGCTGGTCTTCCCCCACCCCAAACGCATCATTGTTGCCATACAACTGCTGTAACAGTAAGTCTGCAATGATATACCAGCAGACCAGAAAATTCCCCTATCTTGTTGATAATGTGAGGGAGGAAACCTCTCTGTCTGGTGGCCAGTGTGGCTCAATGGGCCAGGGACAGTAGCATGTGTGATGGTGCTGATGGTTTGAATCTGGCAGCATCCAACATCTTTTGTATGTGAGGTTCTCCTGTAGAGGTAGTCCCACACACTGTCATAACCCCTACATTTGTTACTGCAGGAAAGCTGGACAAAGCCAGAGTGCATGGGGGCACAAAGGGCCACACCTACAGATAGACTCTGAGTAACCTAGCAGGTGGTTAGTTTAACAGCAGGCTGCAACAAGTCAGATTAGCTGTAGGATGTAAAGGCCATCAGTTTAATGAGTCAGTAGGTACAACAAGTCAGCAACCACTGCACAGTATAGCACTGGGAAACCACAAATGTATGAGGAACATAAAAGAGATGTGGGGCAAAATGCTGGACATTCTGCAAACACATGTACAGGGAGAGGTATGCAGACTGTCACTCTGTGTGTGATGTTTCACAATGTACCCCAGTCACATCATACCTCTCAACCTCTTACATCAGGAAATCTGGCCAAATAAAGTAAATAAAAGTGGGACCAGGGTCCACAACTTGGGACAGGTTTAAAATAATTTCTCCCACAAATGTAGAATGTCAATAGAATAACAGGTCCTGACTGATCCTGACAGATATGAGTTTCAGACTCTCCTGCTGTGCAGGGAGTCTGAAACTCAGATATCTGTCATTATTAAGTTACTTCAGTCTTGACTGATTTGCCACTAATTTGCCAGTAAACAACAATGGTTATATGAAACGGGCCACAAATATGCAGCAAGAGTCTGGACAGTCTGTGAAGCTCTCTATAGTTCTGAAGTTTGAGTCACATATTAAGGTCAGCAAACAGCCAGGGAATGCCTTGGACAATATCATACAACTGCAGTACTGTGGTACCAGGTGCAGCAGCCAATGGTCTGCAGCATACAATAATCCCGGACTGGAGTACAGGTAGCTCTGGCCTGGAATCACCTTGTAAGTTTGGATAATTACACTGGGCATGTCCCTATACTTAGCTAACGTGAGCCCAAGACTGTTGTCTCTACCGCCCAAAGATCTGCTGTGTGGAAATATGTCTGTACAGACATACAGCTCAGTGCAAACTTCTCCCCCACCCCCTCCCCCCCAAAAGGAGAGATATCTATACCAAACGATTGCAGCCCCCCAAACATCTCTAACGCCCAAGTGAGAACTGCTCTCTCCAAAGCAAAAAACACAGCATCCATGGGACCTGATGGTGTACCTGGCTGTGTGCTCCACGAACTCAACGAGGAATTAAACCCACAGCTAGGACAGCTGTTTAATCATAGTCTCACCTCTGGATATGTACCCAGGGAGTGGCGCACTGCAACTGTGGTCCCACTTCACAAAGGCGGTGCCTCCGCCGATCCTGGAAATTACCGGCCCATTAGCTTGACAAGCCTTATCTGCAAAGCCATGGAGAGGATCATAATGGACCTCATAAATAAAGACATAGGGAATTTGCAGACTTTGGATCCAACCCAGTTTGGCTTTGTCAAAGGCAGATCATGCCTTTTAAACTTGGTTGACTTTTTCGAAACAGTCACCAAAGCCATTGATGAGGGAAAGGCAGTCCATACAGCCTACCTCGATCTGGTGAAGGCCTTCGATACAATACCCCACTCGGGTATCATTGAAAAACTCATCAGCTTAAATGTTAACCCATACATCACAAGATGGGTTGCAAACTGGCTGAGTGACAGAACCCACAGGGTCAGAGTTGCTGGCGCCATGTCAGACTCAAAGCCTGTCACAAGTGGTGTCCCACAGGGCTCAGTCCTGGGCTCACTCTTGTTTGGCATCTACTTTTCCGAAGTACAAGCAAACACAGGAGGGTTATAGCTGACAAAGTTTGCAGATGACTGCAAACTGGGCGCCATAGTCGAAAACACATCTGACACAGATATCCTTCAGAAGGGTCTCACAGAGACGGATAGCTGGTGCCAGAGCCATGGCCTAAAGTTAAATGCCAAAAAATGCATAGTCATACCCTTCGGGAAAAACAAGGTTACCCCTAGCTACCATATAGGTGGCAATCCACTGAGCACAGAAGAAGTTATCAGGGACCTGGGGACCCAGGTTGACGTCATTCGACACCCATGTAGCTAAAGTAGTTAGGAAGACCTTCTACATTGCCCACCTTATCATGAAGGGATTCACATCTAGATCAAGGGAGGTCATAGTCTCCCTGTACTCATCACTCATCAGACCAATGATTGAGTACAATGCCCCATTCGGAATGTATCTGACCCGACACTTGCAGCAGCTGGAGAGGCCACAAAAGTTCCTCACCAAAAGGATAAAGGGTCTCAAAAATCTGTCCTATGCTGCCCGACTGAAAGAACTCCAGCTCTATTCAGTCGCTCACCGCTTGCTCAGAGGTGACCTTTGCCTGACATACAAGGCCATGTCAAACCCAGATTTGATGAATATGCTTCACCTCAAAAAATCTAGATCCGTCAGAGCCACAAGGGCGGAAGACTTAAACCTCGACACGGCTATTAATAGGACGTGCTGGAGGGATAGATTCATCACCCAAAGACTCCCTATGCTGTGGAACAAAATCCCGGTATATGTGAGGCAGAGCACCTCGCTGGCCTTGTTCAAGAGAAATCTTGACCAATGGATGGGAGATCGCAGATATACCTCAGGGATTACCTCAGTGTCACTGCTCGACAGAGGCACAGCAAAATAATGGGTATAGTTCCCCATACTAAAGGGGTGGAGTAAGCCACAAAACTATGGGCTAGGCTTGTAAATGCCCTTGGGCAGATAGCCTAGTATGAACCTATGAACCTATGAACCTATATGCATATCTGTTACTCCATATCCCCCTCATGCTTGATTAGTGTCTTTATCAGTATGTCGCACATACATATATGATAACAAGATGTATATATAGCCATATAAACTACAATGATACACAGACTCCCCACATATTTCAACAGAACACATTTACATTACTGACACACACAACTACATTTAAGGAGACAACCCTGTTATACACATTGATATAGAGATGAGTGGGGATGTACAAATTTTCCCACATACCCCTGAATGCTGGATTTATCTGCACATACACATCAAAACAGCTGTCCAATGGCACAAGGCCAAGGCCACAACAGTACATAATCCACTCACCCAAAGACCCCTGAGCCTGCGGGCTGTCACCCTGCAGACAGACATAGGAACGCAGGTGGTATAATGTACAATGAGTGCAGCTCAGTACTTGGACAGGCCATATTGTCCCTGGCCACATGACTGCCTATCAAACTGCAAAAAGCCACATATGGCCAGACTGCTAAGTGTACACACATGTCAGGGATATTACCAGGTATCCCACCCCTAGGACACTAGGTACAATAACAGTACGAAGCAGTATCACTCTGCAGGTCACACATGCTGTCTAACAGACGGTCACTTTGTATACTCCACAAGTACTGTACCTATGTTGTCATATACAACAGACAAAACCTGCAGACCATGCAATAGGTACTATGAGCTGTATTGTGTAATACTAGTTAGTTGGGAGTTCTAATCTCACATCCTCCAACTCTGTGTGTGTATCACTATATCCCCTCACAGCACTATGGACATGCTCATATGAACTGTTTCCATGCAATGGTATGCATTTTATGGCCCTTTAACTGGCTGCTAGCCTCTAAATTCCCTCCTCTACAAGGCCTGCAAATGTTGTCCACCTTAAGAGCACTGGCTGACTATCTAACAACAGATAAACTCTGTGGCGTATGCGATAAGTACTGCAAGCTAACCTCACATCATTCAAGTGTGTGTGTGTGTGTCTGTGTGCCCATGTGTGTGTGGGTACAGATATATCCCCATGTATCACTACAGACATGCCCATATAGGCTATTTCTGTGCCATAGTTATGCATTTTGCAGCCCTGTGAAAAGCTCCTGGTCCTATCTTGCCCTCATCTACATAGGCATAACTGATGTCTGCCACCATCTGGGTTTGTACGTTCAGAAAACCCAGGTGACATGTATTAAGGTTAGTAGACCTTGTCATAAAGTATGAAAGCATAATTATGTTGACTGCCCCCATTGTCCCAGACATGCACTTCTACACATATGTACCTTGCACCATGCACAAATACTGCCATACCTTGCTGACATCATATTTCCGCTGTACTGCCATGCCATCCTGTGCCACTGTACTTCCACCATGTGTCCACAGAATAACCACTCAACCCCCTGGAAGAAAAACATACACAGGTCCATGACACACCTGTCATTCTGTCACACTATCACCAGTGTAACATCATGCAACTCAGATGCACAAATAGTTTGCTGTGTAGTCATGACACATGTCAGCACACAGTACCTGTTGTGGCCCACAACACCTGCCATGACATAACAATACTGCACTACACAAGTACATTGAAAGTAATGCAGTTACCCTGTGCATCAGACACATCTTTGCATGTCCCTGCATCGATGGCACAGATGGTGGCATGTGGCACAGGTATCATCACATGCACAGGGTGTGGTGTGGGGGTGCCAGATGCCTAGGTTGTGCCATACAGTTGACAGCATGTGTGTGAGTCAGGAAGGGGTTCTGGTTAGATGGGCCATGGAGAGGTACCATGTGTGTGTCTGTTGGTGGCCTACATGTGACAGTGATGTTTGATGGTGTGCATGTACATAGTTAAGCCCAGTGCTAGCCCTACATGTGTGTATGTTGGCAGCTGTGGACTGTACATGGCAAAGTGAACAGTTCACCATCTCCAGCCATGAACACAGGAACTTGCTCTATCAGGAGTGGCATTGACACCACCATGACCAAGGTCAGATGCAGTGCTAGTAGCTGATGCTGACTGCTGTCTGCTGGGCCTGTGTCCCCCATTAATTATGGCTATGACCTGAATCCCTGCAGTAGGGGATTGACAGGTTTGTTAGCCATAGCTCTCAACCAATGAGCATGACTGTCAACAAAACAGTAATCTAGCCAGAGTACATCAGGGACAGTCAGGGACACCTTTGCAGTGTCAGAACTAGTGATATGTGACACTGACTGATGGAGCAATATATTTTTGTGGGACATGTGTCCATTTTTTTTTTTATAAGTCGAGAGTGGAATATTGGTTAAGGAATATAGGTACATGTGGGGAGTAAGTTGGGTTGGAGAAGATGTAATTGCAAACAGACAGGACAGACATGGCAACAGACAGGGGTGGTGGGTGACACATGAGGGAGTAAACACCTTGGATGGGGAGGGTGTTGTGGAATCTGAGAAGCATGTGCCTCCATACAGCAGCAGCATGACTAAGCTCCCCACCCATAGGCAGTCAACACTGCTCTTTCACTGTCCCAAAAGTGGCTGTGCTGGAGGCTGAGCGCCAAGGCCAGCAGGCCCTACCAAGTTGTTGAGTCTGCCCTCAATCCAGTGCAGGTGTTATTCACAGCTCCTATGAAGAACATCATGGCCGGTAGTTGATCTTGAATGACTGGCACCCCCTCCACCACCACTCCCTGGGGGGGGCAGGTCCTGTCCCCTGAGGCAGTTCCACTCAAAGGTGGTGCAGGGCCAGCAGAGGAGGCACCACCGGACTAGGTCCCAAATGTGCTGTTAGCTGGTGCCATGGCTGGCTGAGGTAGGGTAGGTGGATCAGCAGGAACCGGCCTACCCTGTCATGCTGTGGTGATAGAGGCATAGCAATGTCTATAGGTTAGTTATGAACAACACAATTTGTTAGTAATAACAGCATGCCAGAACATTGGAAATAACCCAATCACATTTCAATGCATATTATATGGAACACAACAGTAAATAACATAACAGTCAGCATATTAACAGCACACCAGGAATAGTTATGGCATAAGTCCAACAACATAGGTATTTAAAAAGATTTGTTAATATGCAACCATTATAATACATAACAATAGTACAACACATGCCCCAAAATAAAGTTTAATGTAACAACAGATGTTAACAGTAAACCATAACCAATGATAACAATAATAAAAAATTAAGATAAAGGGTGGAGAGAGAGAAATACACAGTCCATTAATACCATTATAGTTTATTTCATGGAGAACAGTACTGCTGTGTACTCTACAGGTCTGTACTTTCATTATGTTTACAAGTGGACTATAGCTACTGTAGCATGTACATACCTCTCAAGCTATCCGCATGGGGCAGTATGGGCTAAGCCTTAAAAACTGAGGGTAGTAAGCTACACAGAACACTTGCACATCAAGTGGACCTATATAACTACCACGGTGTACTGTGGGCTGATGTAGTGATACATTCCTGGTTAGATACTCATGTTGATGGTAAATGTGTGACAGAGGGACTACGCACTACTAATTACATTCCATGACAGTGTGACACTTGAGAGACATGCATATGTACAGTACAAAAACTATACTACTATCATGCCTTGCTTAACAGGCATGGGATAGAACCAATAGCAGTGACTGCAGAGGACATCTGAATTAAATGTTTTAATTGACTGCAGCAACCTTTAACAGACACTCCAGGCATATAGCCATAGCAGTAATTACACATTTTATTTATTTTATTTTATTTTATTAGTATTATATTTATTTTCTTTATTTTATGCTGTATATTCGCATACCTGGTAATGATTTTATCAGTCTGTGACATCTAAGCACTCAATTATTTACCCAGACTATGGCCTAACTCACCCATTTTCCTGTAGCTCCTGTGGAGAGAAAATCTGTAATCATTTCATCACTGCTACTGTAGTATATAGTGCTACAGAGTGCTGGATTCGAACCTTGGTCTGTGTGTGGCAAAATGTACTTCAGACAAGGCATGCAACAAGCTAAGCTACTGTGTCACTGCTGCTTACTTGCTGACTGGTATTTGTCTAGAGCTCGCCTGGAACCAATATATGACCTGGTATTAGTAGTACAGTTTTATAGTAGACTGCAGTGACAGTTGAATGCACAGGCATAAAATTCAAGCATGACAGAGATATCAGATAACCTATACATTACTACATAGAATGCAGGTGTACACAATATATTGTTAGTGGGTTAAAATATCTGTGAAGTCTACAAACCATATCACATTATTGGGTTGGCTAGCTCATCCATATACATTTGCAGACAGTATATTTGCAGTCTACAGCTATTACACTATTATACTTGCCTGCAGCACCATACCTCAGAGCCTGAATGCATATAGCTGAAATGCCATGGTTAAAACAAGACAATCCTGATATACACAATATACCTTGAGTGTTATTGTTATTGTTTCATCTGTTATTACAGAGCAGGAGTCATAATTCATTTCTTGTAAAACAGCTCTGAGTCTACACTCATTGCACAACAGTCTTTATTAGATATACCTGAGGCAGAAACTGGTATTGTTTTGTGTTTTTAATGCAGAACAGTTGTCATAATCAATTTCATGCAAAACAGCCCTAAAACCACACATATTGCACAACACAGCTTTATTAGAGGTACCTTTATGCAGGTACTGGTATAGTTTCATATTTTTATTGCACAGCAGTTGTAATGCAAGTATTGCAATACCGCTGTAATTCCACAGTTATTGCAGTAGAAACTTTATTTCATTTACTTTAGCAAAGTTAATATGTTACTCTTTCCTGCTTATTGCACTACATTTGGCATTAGTCACTTATTGAAGTATAGGTCTACGTCTACATTCATTGCAATACCATCTTTACTGTATATACCTAATGGCAGGTAATGCTTTACTCTTCTTACTTATCTGACTATAGATTGTAAAATACAACTGTACTCAACACACTCATGGTGCAACCTGGCCAAGCACCCAGAATGCACTTTAATGTTGCAAGTCCTCTTCTCTGTAGCTGCTGGGAGAGAAGGACACCATTATGCATACCAGTTTAGCAGACATTCAAGATTAGATATTGGTGAAATACAGGTAATGGTACTTACATACACGTGGGACATTCCCACCCCAGACTTCTTGGACGCAGGTGTCTTAGAGACCCCCCTTCCTTCTTTTTAGGTCATAGTGGTGATGACACTGCTCACCTGTGCGAGGGATACCAGTTGCACTTGTGAGGTCCCTTGTCAGCTGGTCCCAGGCCTCCACTTTGCACTCTGAGCCCTGGTGACCTCCCTGCATCAGCCAGCCTTCATGGTTTTTTCCAAGGAGTCCAGCCATGACTCTGGACTCCTGAATGCCACAATGTTGCTCTCAAAAGTGTTAACCCTCTCCATTGCCTACCATAGTGTATTCCTTAGAGAAAGCACTCCAATAGATTATAATGTATTCCTGCCTGTTGAGCTTAATATAGCCTATTTTCCCACCCTAACACAACATTGGGCATTTTTTAAAAATGTGGTGCATTGCTTAGCACTACAGAAACCAGTGCAGCTGAGCTTAGCAGTGCTTAAACTGGTAATGCTTAGCAGTGCTTAGCAGTATGCAAACCAGCTAAGCACAGCCAAGCAGTGCCAATCACTGCCAATCAGTGCATAAACAGAAATTGTTTAAGCAGTGCTTAGCAGGTCTTAGCAGGTCTTAGCAGAGCTTGGCTGAGTGCAGCAGATCAGCATGAAAAATAATCAGAATAATTTGTCTTTGGAAACTAAATGCTTAATTTCCCCTCCATGTATTTAAACTCTGCACCTATTGCACATAAGGGCACAACTCTATAACCACTTGGCTACATGGATATGTGGAATGCTGCTATACTTTTACATATATATCTGAGCTAACTTTAAGCACTGCTAAGCACCACGCTGTGCATGAAAACCTGCTAAGCTATGCTTAAACTTGACCTTTGAATCACAAATTAAATGTATCCGGTTTCTATTTTTAGATGTCTGGCACGTGTCAGTTGCTGCACTCTGTGCTGCGCTGCACAAACTTGAAATTTCTGATTCAATCCGATAGTAAAAGGAAGTCTACTTAAGTTGCATGCTGGCCAGTCTTACTACTGTCTTGGGGAACTACCTAATGGCCACCATTAAGTAATTTGCCAGGTAGTAGCCCAGAAGAGGCTTTTTATCATTATTTCTGTTGCACTATCATGTGCACCCAGACAATCCCCATATCCAGTTCTCGTGTGGCCCAACCAAATAAATTTCTGGGAAATAATTTCTAAACAACACATGCTGCGATTACTCTTTTTATAGGCATAGCCTGTTAAAAAAATCAAAATAGTGCTTATCCCTTTCTGTTAAAAAAACAAAATAGTGCTTATCCTTTTCTGACTATATTGTCTACAAAACACAAAATCAATCACTGTTCTGATAAATGGATTAAGATTCATACTCTTCTTTAAATGTGATCTCCTCATGGGCCTTGACTTCATAGGCTATCATCTAGTGATGATAACCTCACTGAACTGACATACTAATATGCAAAATTATTTTGCAGAGCAAACAATTTCTAATAGGATAATCTGAGGCATCATTACAACTGGCTGACCAAGGCAGTTGGTTATAAAGCACTGTGCCATATACGGTTTGAACAGAAAGCAAGTGGACCCTGTGGGTAATACATAAATAAACAAAATATTTGATTCCCTGCTAACTTCTAAGGAAAAAGCTGCCAATGTCAAAAAATGTGTCGTCATCCCCTTTGGGAAAAACCCAGTTCCCATGCATTATCACATTGATGGTAGTCCACTGAACACAGAAGGTGTTATAAGAGATCTGGGAACACAGGTTGACAGCAACCTCTCTTTTGACCACCACATTGCCACTGTGGTCAGAAAGTCCTTCTATGAGAAACATCTCATTACTAAGGGTTTTGCATCTAGGAAGAAAGAGGTCATTGTCTCCCTCTACTCTTCCCTCATTAGGCCAGTTATCAAGTACAATGCTCCATTTGGCATGTAACTCACTAGATACCTGCAAAAACTGGAGAGGCCGCAAAAGTACCTCGCAAAGAGGATCCTAGGCCTAAACACTTGTCCTATATGGACAGACTCCAAAAACTCCTACTATTCTCTGTCTCATATCGCCTACTTAGAGGTGATCTCTGCTTGACTTACAAAGCCATGTCTGACCTAGCTCTGTTAGAAATGCTACATGTAAAGAAATCCCAATCCCTCCACACCACACGCTCCATAGACCTCAATCTCATTACCACAATCAACAGAACATGCTGGAGGGACAGGTTCATAAACCAGAGACTGCCCATGCTATGGAATAGACTTCCCATACATGTCAAACAGAGCACCTCACTGGCCCACTTCAAGATAAATCTTGATGAGTGAATGGGAAATAGAAAATTCACCCCAGGGATCACTCCAGTGGGTCTACTCGACAGAGGCACTGGGAACTAAGGTTGAGTAGCACAATGCCAGGGGAATCCTATCGGCTAGGCTTGTAACGGCTCCAGGGTCATTAGCCTAGTACACACCTATGAACCTTATAATCAGCAAAACAAAAATGGTATTTTTAAAGGCATAAATCCTTTTCATAATGTAACAAAAAACACTGGAGTGAAATTTACAGTTCCCAGGTAGGATAAAATAAGCTTGTCAATCCACAGTTTACTTGCATATTCCTTTCTGAACAAAGCTTTTCTGAAAACCTTCATTTTGTCTGGTCTTTTTCAGCTCAGCAGCACGGACTTCCTTCTTCCATGCTCATGACATACTTTTCTTATCTCCCTCTCTCTGACCACAGAATATGTAGTTGGCAAGCAAAGATGTTATTAAAATTATTAATTCTGGTAGTCAAGAAACTGTTGCCAGCCATGACTGACATGGGTCTATGATTATGACAAGTGAGAATGGAGTTAGAGTGAGTGAGAAAATGTTTGCAGGTTAAGGTTAGAGTAAGGGCTGTGTGTGTGTGTGTGTGTGTGTGTGTGTGTGTGTGTGTGTGTGTGTGTGTGTGTGTGTGTGTGTGTGTGTGTGTGTGTGTGTGTGTGTGTGTGTGTGTGCATATGTGTGAACATTTTGGAGTTTTTAAATGCATGATTGCAGTTCATAGGTAAACTTAGGGCTAGATTAGAGGTTAGGTTTAGTGTTGTGAATGTTTGATGTTGCTTATATGAGTGTCCATATTTGCCAGAATGTATACATATTTTTTATTAAAACGTTGACACATCATTAACTTTTCTAAGCAAATTTTACATGTTTTATTGATTTATCCTCTACATCATTTTATTTTTTTTTGTTTTTTTTTATCATATAGCAAATATACTTATAGATCTCAGTACATGACAATAAGCATATAATTTTGTAATGCATGACATCTCTCATTTAGCTACTGTAAATCCACTGGCCTCCCATGTCTCTCCTTACTCATACTTATTAACCCTAACCCTAACCCTGGCCCTGCTCCTGCTCCTTCTCTTAACCCTATAACTAATGAAAACCTTTTGCCCTAAGTGTACCACCATTCAAACAAACTTGGTCTTAAGAAATTGCCAGGGTTTAGGTTAAGCGATCGGAAAATGAATCTACTTGTTTTCCTCTTTTGATTATCTGGATTACATTATATATATATATATATATATATATATATATATATATATATGTACATATGTATTTTTTTTTTTTTTTTTTTTTTTTTTTAGTTTGAGTAAGTTTCTTTTTGAAGTGCGAGCATTAATACATTGTATTTTGATGCTTATATACTTATCCAGTAGTGACACTGAAACATTTTACTTGAAGAAAAGAAAAGTCATTAGGCAGTATCATCCAAATTATTTTCCCCACTCTTCTTCATACTTAATTACCAGTTCAGTTTTTATCAGCCAGATGAGCCACATTGCTTGGGGTCAGAGTCCTCTTTCCTAGCAATTTAGCCCACATGTTTCTTTCTCTCTCTGTTTTGGACATGTTGTGCAGTCCTCATTCCCAACATATTCTTCTAACTTTTCCTTATCCCTTTGTCTGTTTCCAGTCTCTCTTTATCTCTTACTTCTGCATCTTCTTTCCAAAATTCTTCCAGTATCTCTAGGTTGTGCCAGGTTAGCTACATTTGCTCTTTGTCTTTTAATGGAGATTGATCTCTGTCCACTGAATTAATTTCCTCTTTTGACTCCTGCAACAGTGCCACTTTCAGCAAAGCATATGAAGACCACCCCATCCCTTCACTGATTCTGAATACTGCTGTCCATTCACATGAACATGTGCCCCAACAGTTAATTCCTTCCTGACACACTCTTCTCCATGCATTACTCCCCTTACTTCCTCCCGCTTTCATCCTCAAATTCCACAGTGCCAGGGCGGGTAAGTTTCTTCTAGCATATATAGTCTTGGGGAAGTCTTCCACTATCTTAACCTCCATACCCACCATCCAAAAACCCAGTCCTAATTCAACCTGTTTTATCCATTTATAGATCTATAACTTTACTGTGAAATGTCTAGGTTTGCCCATACTAACTGGTCATTCTGCTCTAAGAACACACTCCAACTAATAGTTAATGGAACTTCAGCCAAGATCTCAGTTAACCATCTTTCCAAAAAAAACATTTGGTCCTTCCATTTCAATCCTTCTGTCAGCCCCAGAATTCATACATTTTTTTGACACTGACTCTCTAGGTCTTCACATTTTGCTGTTAGTCAAACTATAATTTGTTTCAAGTTCTACACTTCTGACTGCAGCTTTATCACTAACTGTTCCAACAACTCAGATCACCCTTTAACCACTAGGACTGTCACCTATGACTCTTCCACATCACTATCTGTTAAAACAACTCAGATCACCCTTTAACCACTAGGACTGTCACCTGTGACTCTTACACTTCCATCCTCCAGCTCTGCCTGAAATACTCCCTTTCCTCAGGCCTTGAAACTGTTCTGATAATCTGTCAATCTTTCTTTCCATTCTGGCAGCTGTCACACAACTTTGCCTTTTTCAAAGGTCCACCTTGTATTCATTACACTGTTTTCTACCTGTATACTGCCCCATTACCTTACTTGGATACCATAGTGCAAAACAACTTTGCAGTGGTGAAGGAGCTAGTAACTTAATTGACAATCCTGTTTACAGTTTAGCAGCACCCCTTATTTATTTATTTTTTGCAAATACACACACACACACACATATATATATATATATATATGTGTGTGTGTGTGTGTGTGTGTGTGTGTGTGTGTGTATATATATATATATAGTTATATATATATATATATATATATATATATATATATATATATATGGATCTACCTGACAACACCGACACACCACAACACCGACAACGAAATCACCGACACCACATAACCGACAGTTCACAAACACGAAACCTCACATGCCCGACACACCATAATCCCGACAATCAACAAACAAAACAAATCCCCTGTCCAAAAAGCACACACACAACACAAGCACACCAAAATCCTTACAAACCCACACTAAACCTCACATACACAACTATCTACAACCTTAACCCAAACTCTAACCCTAAGGTCCATCACTATCGCACACTCACCTAACCCGCACCCTAACCCTAATGCACTTAACCCGCCCCTAACCCAAAGACTATCACTATCGCACAATTACCTAACCTGCGCCCTAACCCTATCTCACTTAACCCACCCCTAACCCAAAGACTGTCACTATCGCACACTCACCTAACCCGCGCCCTAACCCTAACTCACTTAACCCGCCCTTAACCCAAAGACTATCACTGTCGCACACTTACCTAACCCACGCCCTAACCCTAACTCACTTAACCCACCCCTATCCCTAGAGACCATCAATATCGCACACTTACCTTACTCGCACCCTAACGTCCGTCACTACCGCATACTTACACAGCCTTTTCCCATGTCGGTGTTCTCAGCGTCGGGGTTTTCATCCATCGGTCTTCTCAGTTTTCGATCTTCTGGTGTCGGTGTTCTCATTGTCGGCATTCTAAGCTTTTGACGTTGTCAGGTAGACCAATATATATATATATATATATATATATATATATATATATATATATGTGTGTGTGTGTGTGTGTGTGTGTGTGTGTGTGTGTGTGTGTGTGTGTGTGTGTGTATATATATATATATATATATATATATATATATAGGTTTACTATCAAAATGTCGATCCATACTACGTCGAATAACGTATACTCGAAAACGGATGTTCGAAAGTGGTACCATCGGTGTCAAAAATAACAATATAACAACGGGTTTTAACATGGGTCAAGGTAGGGGAGATGTTTGTAGTTCGGAATAACACTGAACACCTACCTCGACCCATGTTAAAACCATTCCTAGATTGTTTTTTTGACATCGATGTTACCATTTTCGAACTTCTGTTGTCGATTATACGTTATTCGACATAGTACGGATCGACATTTTGATAGTAAACCATATATATATATATATATATATATATATATATATATATATATTGTATGGATATGCAATTTCCTAATTTCTCTGCAGCCAGCTTGGTAAATATGGGCATCATGAGACAGTGTAGTAATTGTCTCATGTTTACTGCCAACCACTTAAATCTCAAAGAAGCAGACACAGTATGTGGGAGGTATAATTACACAATGACACTGTAGGCTAAACTCTCACATGCAAGTGCATATCAGGTTGTCAAAACCATGCACACAACACCCACCTCACATAGTACACAACACGCATATAGACTAATGTATGCTGAGGCACATAAAAGCAATCTTCCTAAACAACAAAGATTGCCTAGATCACCCTTTGTCAAAGATATTTCTCTGCAAGCTCAAAGGCACACAGAAGAAACAACATCTAACACCACACATATTGTCACTCTCAGTGGAGCCCAAAACACTAAGCCCCTAAGGCAAGCAAACACACTTCCTAAGATCCTTGTCATAGAGGACTTCATTATAAGATATACTAATGTCCCTCTAACCAGACTTTACAAAGAGAAGAGAACTGTAAGTTCCTTATCTGGGACCAGGATCCACCAAATCATGCAAGAATTCAAGTCATTATGCCACAGATATCAGTATGATTCCATCATAGTCCATGTAGATGTAAATGACCTGAGATGTAACTAACTGGACAATGTAAAGATAGTCGGTATGGAACTTTCAGACTGTGTGTCTCAGGCGGGTGCCTAGCACTGAGCAGCATATTACCATCACTGAGAATGTTGCCACAATATGAGGAAAAACATGATTGAATTCAACAACTGGCTGTCTTTTGGGTGTCATTCTAAGGGAATCCAATATTAATCAACTTGGGAGGACATAGTTAATAGACCACAATGCTTTGCCAATGATGATCTCCACCTCTCCCCTCTAGGCTTTTGAATACTAGCTAAAATTTTACCGACCCCTCCCCCAAATGCTAAATTGACAAACCTACGAACATAGCAAAATCAGCTCAACTGAACCAATGCCAGAAGCCTAAACTAAAATCTGTACTCCCTCCAAGCCCTCATCACACTCAAGGATATAAACATCTGTGCAATTACCGAAGTGGCAGAGAGTACCCAGGCAGTGCAAGGTTTCAGTGCCTTCCACTCTTTTAGACCAGTAGCTGCACAGAAAAGGGTTAAAGAAGGAGGTGTCTCAATATACAGCAAAAACAAGCATATCTCTAGGATAGTAGGATGATGTGCTGGAGTTCCTCCATGTGCAGATCTCCACAGACAGAATCTTGCACCATATCCTAATCATGTATAAATCACCCTCCATATCCCAAAATGCTCACAATGCATACTTGGACCTACTGGAGACACTTACCATTCAACCTAACATCCTACTCATAGGAGACTATAATTAACCTTCTATAGACTGGAAATCCTACTCAGCCTCAAATCTACAAATGCAGAGATTCCTGGACTTCATAAATATAAACACCCTTGAGCAAACAGTGAACACACACTCTAGAGGCTCCAGCATACTGGACCTCTTGTTAACAAATATGAGAGAATGCTGCCCCCAACTCCCCCCTCCACACACACAATGCCTCATCCTCCCTGGTAATGTCTGACCATGAAGCTTTCATCTTTGAAATCAAAATCAACTTTGTAATCCCATTAAAACATGTAACAGAAACTATTCCAAGGCAAAATACTTTTTATTAAGTGATGGATTGTCCAAATTCAGTGCCCCTCCAAACTCAGACAACACAGCAGCCTATAATTAATTGTTCTCAGAAATTCTGTACAGCCATGACAATGGTTGGATAGAGGCTGCTGTACCTACCAGAAGTAAGGCCTAAAAACAAACCATCCTGGTGGCATCCCAAATTAAACAGGATGTACAACAAAAGGAAGCAGAATAAGGCAAAAATCAGGAAGGAGAATTCCCATAAAGATAGAAACTCTGCAATCAAAGTAAATAGGCAACTAAGAGGGCTAATTAGATAAAGCAAAGCCAACTTTGAGGTTAAAATATCCTCCCAGGTGAAAGATAACCATAAAGCCTTCTACAGGTATGTCAGGAACCTCAAAGACAGCACACAGCTATGTGCCGAACTAGTGGTTAATGGTACCACATCCACTGAGCCTGGTGATATAGCAAACTTGTTAGCAGACAAATTCAGTTCCAACTTTACCACACCTCCAATTATCCCCTTAAAAATATCCTCAAACATAACCCCTCCAGCTATAATAGAGAGCACGTACTGGCTGCACTCATTAAAGCCAAGAACATGGCCTCAATGGCCCTGACAACATCCCAGAATGACTCCTGAATAGTCTTAAACATGACTTATCAGGACCCCTGAAATCATTATTTAACTATAATTTTAAAGCAGGCTTTGTACCACATGAATGGAGGACTGTAACAGTCATCCCCATTCATAAAGGAGGACGTAGAACAGATCCTGAAAACTACAGACCCATTTGTCTTACTATTCTTCTTTGCAAAGCATTGGAGAGAATTATCATGGAAAGTAGCAACAAGGACATAGGAGTCCTCTAGTCATTGCATCCATACTAGTTTGTTTATCAAAGGAAGGTCATGCTTACTAAATCTGGTGGACTACTTTGAAAAGGTCAATAAGGCAATGGTGAGTGGAAAATGGTGCATACTGCCTATCTAGATCTGGCTAAATCATTTGATACAATACCCCATTCAGGCATTGTCAACAAACTTATGGAACTAGGTATAAACCTATTTATAACATGTTGGATAGCTAGCTGGCAAACTGATAATACCCAGGTGGGTAGAATCAGTCAGGCCACCTCCACAAAGAGGCTTGTCACCAGTGGAGTCTCCCAAGATTCTCTGTTGGGGCCACTCTTCTTTGGCATCTTCATCTTGGATGTCAAAGCCAATGTCAAAGGCCTTTGGCTGACCGGGTTTGCAGATTATTGCAGTCATTGAATCCTCCCAAGATGAGAATACCCTTCAGGAATGTATAACACAGACAAACGCTTAGTGCCAAAACCATGGCTTAAAACTCAGCACCAAGAAATCCATTATAGTACTTTTTTGGAAGTCTAGCATCCAGGGTAACTATATTATCAATAAAACACCCTTAGAAGTTGGTACACTAGTCAGGGGTCTGGGAACTGATGTAGATAGTAACGTATGTGTTGAAGGTAGTGAGAAAACCCTTCTATGTTGCTCAACTTATAAGGAAAGGCATGGCATCTAGGTCCACAGAGGTCATCATACCACTGTACTCGGCCCTCATCAGACCCATCAGACATTATAATTCCCCTTCAGTATGTACCTGACCAGACACATGCAGCAACTGCAACATCCACAAAGGTTCTTTACAAAAAGAATACAGGGAGGAAACACAAAGACCTATTCTGATCACCTCAAAGCCCTGTCAATTTACTTGGTATCACACAGATTTCTGAAAGGTGATCTTGTTCTAGCATACAGGGCATCTCTGGACCCTGTTTTGATGAACCATTTGCACATCCACAAAACAAACAGCATCAGAACTACTAGAGTAAAAGACATAAATTTTGCTTGCGACATAAGTAGGACATGTTGAGGAGAAAGATATATTTCTCAGGGAATTCCCATTCTCTGGAACAGACTTTTCATCCATTTGAAGAAGAGTTCCTCCCTATCCCTTTTCAAGGACAACTTGGACCAGTGGTTGGGTAATCAGAAATTCACCCTTGGTTTGACTCCTATGTCTGTGATGGACAGAAGAAGTTAGTAAATTACCACCTATATAAATCAAATTTGTGGGTCATATTTGTGTTGCACGGCTAGGCTTATAAGAGCCCTAGTGGTCGTTAGTCTATTATACACCTAAGAATCTATATATATATATATATATATATATATATATAGAGAGAGAGAGAGAGAGAGAAAATACATCCATAATTCCACAATTCCATTCAGGTGTATGCCAGCTAACTTCTTTTAAAGTCAAACCATAGAAGAGTTAGTTGAAGAAAAATCATGTTCTAAAAACTACATTTTTTATTTGTTCAAGAGACGTCCTGCCATTAACTTCCTTTTCAGAGCATTTTTTTTCCATATTGTACATTCACCTCTTCACAACTCGTTCATATAGCTGGCACCGCACCCACACACACACTTATTACTTTGTGACTTCATGTATCCTGCTTACTGAATTTGACGTATCCTACTTGCTTCTAGTGCCTCTCCCTCTTTTCTCAAGAACACATTACTTTCTCATAGATGCCTGTTGATAATATCTAATCATAAGGTCACATTATGGTCACATATGTTGGGATAAAAAGGTAAACAGTAGCGGAATTACAACACAGTCTCATGTTTTGGGGTGAAAGGTCAAGTCCACTCTGGAGTTCCATAGTCACACATACAGGGATAAAAGTCAAGTTCCACACTAGGATTACAACAGAGTGACAGGTATTGGGTGAAAGATCAATGCCCACTCACATTTGAGGTGAAAATTTAGAACCAACACCACCTTAGAAAGCCAAGCTACACTGTAGACGATGGTACCAATTACGAGCCATTTCTTGGTCACTGAACAACTTATACTACTCAGGATGTTAGAGGTCAATATATTATTTTAGAAAATGGGCAAACTGTACATCAGCACCCTGACTGAGAACAAACATTCTCCAGCAAGGTATTAATGTACAAGTAATGAGTATGTTGCTTCACAGCCGCATATCAAGCTGCTATGGAGCTCAGACTGAGAAAACTGAATGACTGCCATTATTTTACACACTGTTTAGCGAGTATAAAATGTGAAAAAAAAGACAATTTGTATGTGTGTGTGTGTGTGTGTGTGTGTGTGTGTGTGTGTGTGTGTGTGTGTGTGTGTGTGTGTGTGTGTGTGTGTGTGAATGAATGAGCTCTACTACTGGCAGCAGCAAAGAGGTTTGTATACCTCTGGAACCTTCAGCTGAAGAAATCTGGATAAAGCCTAAAATAAGAACAGATTTTAATTATTGTTCTTATAAAATTACAAATTTGCTTAAATAAAAGGATTTATGTTAACATGAATTTTCTAAAGGAAATAAAACTCTGAAACTCAAATGTATGTCATTATTTAGTAACTTCTGTCTCCAATGTCTGGCAATAAACCAAACGTTTTAGGAGTAAGGGACAAAAAAAAAAAAGTAAATACCAGGATTTTTTAAAGTGTAATATTTTTGGATGTAAAATTCTTCCTCCAACTCCATTAACATATAGTACAGCAAGTTTGAAACATTAGGCGGAGGAACTATCAAAAAATACAACAAAATAATATAGAATTTAAAAAATAAATAAGTAAGTAAATAAAACACAACGGTTTTACAGTGAACCCATTCTCTAAGTGCAATAATGCCTTCCAGGGTGTGTGTTAATGTATAATTAATGCCCTTCCAGGGGTGTAGAGGCCCGATGCCGCATAACACCCCTGGGCAGGCATTAATTATACATTAACACACACCCTCTCAGGCATTATTGCTTGTATGTGTTCGACATTAGAATCCTTTGTATGCATGATAAACCGACTACTTGTGTTTTGAAAAAACACTCCAGTATATGAAAAACATGCCCCCCCCCCCACACACACACACACACAATAATTGCCAAGATATGCTTTAGTTGATTTTGGCTTCATAACCTGCTGTTGCTTATTAATGCTAGTTCAGTTTTCAGTTGTTCAAGTCTTTTTCAGCATTTGTAATTCGTATTTAACTGGTTGTACAGAAACCAAATTAAAACAGCAATCACTGAGCTTAAAACCCATCTATCTAGAAACAGCTAGTAGAAACTTAGCATAAGCAATAAAATCTAACCACTTCTATTAGAATGAAAAAAAATTAAATATCCAAGTACAAGTGTCATGATGACTATGATTTATTTAAACCACATACTGCAACTAGAGTAAAGCAGTCCAGTTATACAGTAGCTGGCCTAACCCTGCAATGCTACATATTTGAGGAGTTTGTGTACTGTCCCCATAAATGCTTCACATGTCTTAAGCAGGGGACTGCAGCATATTTAAAGAACACAACTTAACAAAAGACAAGTGCTAATGATTTCTGTATCTGTTCAATGCCTTAGTTTCTATAGCTATCTGTACGTGTAACATAATCAAACATGTTATCCATCAGCTGCCAGACATCAGACAAGAATTGGGAAGATCGACACACAAAATATACTGATTTATTGTGTTCACAATGGAGCATGGCTCAACTGCAGCAAAATGACCTTCTCTTCAAAGCACCCTGTGTCAAGAAAATCCAGAGAACTATGCAAGCTGCTTGAATAACAAGGTCTCTACATAACCTGCTAGAAAATGGTAGGTTGGAGCAGAGATTAGAGCAGACCACAGGCTCCTAAACAGTACGCAAAGGTGGCTTTCTGAAATTCTGTACCAGTACCAGATTAGAATGTATGGTGGGCCCAGGACTTGCTGCTCCCCCCAGTTTGCTATACACAAATCATTGTGCTGATAAAATAATTATCTTTTGTTTTATTGTACCCAATCCAACTACTATGGAATTAAAGTTATAGCCAGCCTAAGTTGTGATGATTGCCATTAAACATTTTACTCAGGTGTTAGGTTCTGCTCCATATTGAAATGTTAGCACTTGAAATGCACATCGACCCCCCTATTCCCAAACTTATATATACCAACTCCGAGATCACTATACCTTGGAGAAAAGGCAATATTCTGAGAAATGGCATCTCAGAATTAGTATAAACAAGTCCGATCTTGCAAAATTCAGACTCCATGTTTATGGATTCACTCTAGCAGGTCCAGACATTTCAAATGCTTACCGTTAGGTTCATAGATTCATAGGTGTATGCTAGGCTAAAGTCAACTGGGGATGTTTATAAGCCTAGCCATGCATCCCAAATGTATCCCACTAGTCATTGTGCCTTAGGTTATTTTAAGGGGTGTATATTAGTTAGGGCATGATTTAACATCTGCATCAGTCACATAGACATGTAGCTGGCAGACCAAGGTTGAATTTTCAATTTCTCATCCACTAGTCCACGTTGCACTTGAATTGGTTTAAGGAAGGGCTCTGTTTCACATGGATGATGAGCCTATGCCAGAAAATAGGGATTATCTGAGATACAGACCTGTCCCTCCAACATGTCCTATTTAAGTGACAAGCAAAGTTTAAATCCCTAGAGCTAGCCCTTCTAGTGCTGTTCATTTTTCAGATATGCAAAAGGTCCATCACAGCAGGATTCAAGGATGCCTTGTATTCCAGGTGTAAATTGCCTCTCAGCAGTTGTAGGAAGCAGAGTGTAGAGATAGGGCTTTGAGGGGATCTGTATAAGACATTAAGTGTATGCCCTGTATTCTTATTGTGAAGAACTTCTGTGGAAATTTCAGTTGTTGCATGAGTACCTCTCAACCTGGGAACATCAAAAAAATGGACAAGGCCCATGAAAAATAGGTACAAATCTGTATGCTGATTAACATAACATTTGCATACATAATTATGTAACCCCACCCACTCCTATGGGATTGTGGGATACCAACTTTCAAACACAAACTGAAGAACAGACAACCAAAATATGGCACCAGAACCCCCTGCAGCCATTCCAGTGTCCCATTACCTGGCTATTTTGCCCCTTTACCATAAATGGTAATGTGCATACTGCTTAAATTACTTCTACAATGATTATTTGGATTTTACTTTTACATTTTATAGCACAATGCACAAAGACTAATTGACATCTGCTAAACAAAGCAATACTGTTTCACAATGAAACCAGTCTTAGCATTAAAACTTCTCTCATCCATTGAAACAGCACTGAAACCCACACCACATCCAAAGAAAATGCATCTGGCCACAGTGGCCAGTGGTGGATAAAGATTACCTTTTGGCTGTTTTCAAATCATATGCCCCTTGCACACAAAACAATCTTTGATACACCTCCCTGACTTTATTAAATTATATTCCTTGTATAATACAGCACACTTGTTAGACTTAGAGCGCATTTTAAATTTATTGTTTGAACATTTTTCCAGTAGGCAATGAAACAAAATACATGAACCAATAATGACAAAACTGCCCAGTTCAGAACATGTCCATCATAAAAGTCTGCTTCACATTTATATATACACACACACACACACACACACATATATATATATTTTTTATATATATATATATATATATATATATATATATATATATATATATATATATATATAGATATAGAATGACAGTAGTATAAGCCATGGGCATCTTGCGTAGCTTCTTGAACTTATTTTCATTTTCTGTTTTTTGCTTTACTTACTCTGATTTGTGTTATCAGACCAACTCAATAGCTGTAAATGCACAACAAAATAAACTAGGCGAACTGCATGTTTTAAGACTTCCAATTTTTAGTCCATGTACTGAAACCCTCTCCTACATTCATCCTGAAGCATCAAGACTTTCATTGTAATCCAGGTGGTGTTAACTGGCCACTCTTACTTCTCCACTGCCTGCAGTGGAAAAATATATGTGTTTTATCTGGAATGCTGGAAAATTTACTGTACTCGTTTAAAAATATTTTCCTTATAATGCAGCACAGGAAAGAACATAATTATGATTTTCTGTTCCTGAATTTGGGTTAATGATATTTTTTGCTCTTTCCACAGAGGCACAAATGCCCTTGTGCATGACATTTTCTCACTTCTATTGTATCTGTAGCTACACCCTTGACTTGTTACACCCACCCCTTTTAAAAGTAGAACACAGTACAGTATCAGCAATGCACCTACATTCTGTGGGAGTAGAACCCACAGCTTTCTGTATCAAAAGCTAGTATTTCACCTGTTATGCTATTAACAATGCAAGTAGACTTAGTATAAGCAACACTAAACGTCTCTTCCCCTGAAACTCTCAGCTCCTTGTAAAATCCACTCAACACTTAACTATATTTCTCAACTATGCAGCACAAGAAATCTGGAAAAACCCAAAATCTTTTGGGGGGTAGGGAACAAAAGCCCAAAAAACAGGGACACATTTTAAACATTGCTTGTATAATTTTGGAAAGTTGCTAGAATAAAATGTGCTACCAGTATTTGTTTTCACTGCCAAGTCTTGGACCCAGGACCTTGTGCAGTACAATCAGAGCAATATACCACTATGCCAAATCAGCAGTTCCCTAAACCATAGGAAGACTGAAATAATGGCTATCATTTAGTAAAGTCAGTTCTTACTTATCAAGCTCTCAACCTCTTAGCACAAAAAAAAAACCTGGACAAAGCCAATAATGGGGGAATACAGTCCCATAAATAGGGACAAATTTCAAATACTGATGTTATAAACTTAGAAAATTGCTAGAATAAAAGATTTTGTGTTAGATGTCTTTTCTGAGGAATATGAAGTCTGAAATTGCAATGCCTGTCATTATTTAGTGAATTCAATCCTTCTCTGATTTGCCACAAAAGTCCACTACAGATTTTATGAGGAACAGAACAAAAATATGAGGCATAAATCTGTAAAGTTTTCACAAGTGGGGGTGGGTAGGGACTTTAGGCTCTTGTTTCCTGTACCCAAGGTACAAGGTTTGAGCTTGAGTACCTCCTCTAGTCACCAGGTATATTCACCTGGCACATTTCACATGTTCTTGCACATTACTTTAGTTCATCCCTGTTTCTGTCCATCTCTACCTTTCATATACTTATATAAATAGTAAACTATTAGCATTAGTCTGTGGATAAAAAAATGAAGAACTGCACTATCCTCAGTCTGTCTGTTAGTGATAAAGTCCTTCAGTTGTCTATGAGTCTTACAGAATGTATATGCACCTTGTGATTGCCCATCAGGTTAAAATTATTAAATCACACTATTTCCTTCTGCCACATGGAAATTGCTTCATGCAGACATTCAGTTCATCATTTCATATAATTTTAAATAGGCTATTTTGCTTGGCGGGAGTCCCCATTAATGCCAACATTTCAGTTACTGCAGATTGAATGGCCAGGGTAAAATCTGTTTAGATAGAAAAGTATGAGCCATTTGGATATTGTTTGGAAAGATAGGCCCCGGGATTCACTAATCCTCCGTGTAAGACTAAATAAGTCTTACACGGAAACTGCAGCCTAAGAGGATGACGTCAGCGCACCATGCATATTCATGAGGGTGCGCTGACTCAACTCTAAGGCTAACACGGAGCGTGCATGGGTGCAGGGGGTGTGTCAGACTGCCGAGCAGTCCAAACATCCATGCCCCTGCAAGTCCCACAATCATCAAATGTAAATGACATGAGCGAGTCCGCTCAAATGTGTACATACACAACACTACACTCCCCCACATCCTAAACCCCAGTACAATTATAAAATGTAAAACTCTTATTTTTTTATTATTCCCAAAATAGCTGCCCGTATTTGTGCGTGTTTGCGTGGGTTTGCCCATTCCTTAGCTACAGTTAGCAGTTTAGGCATCGAAGAGGATAATAAGACACTTATATGCAAATTAAGCCAAATAGCAATAGCGTAGTGGTAGAGCCTTCGCACAAAGAGGAGGCATTCCCGGTTCGAGTCCCTCCACCCCCCTTTCTATTTTCTGTATGAAATCTGTATAGAAAAATAATTCCTGGCATTTATCTTTTAAAATTTAGTAAAAAGCATTGAAATGGCCTATGTAGTAGTGAACGATATTTTATACATATATAAGAAGGTGAATTGGTTATGCATACTGATGAATGCATAAGTAACGTATCTTAAGCAATGTGAAGCACTGCTAAGCAAAGTTTACCAGTATTAAGCACATTTAAGTATAATTGCTCATGGCTTAGCACTGCTTTAACTAGCGCAATGGCTTTGCGCGTAGCTGCACATCAAGCCACCTAGCGCAAACAAAACATGTTTGCGCGTAGCTGCGCACCGTGCTAACTAGCACAACATTGGGCAAAGTCAGGGAACTTCAAGCAACGTAGAGCAACGTTGGGCAAAGTTGAGCAAAGTTGGCTAAACACAGCCATACTTCCTAGCCGGTCAGGCCAGTATTAAAATAAAAAGCAATGACAGGCCTCAAACCCAGGATAATGTGCACCATAATCACAGTACTGAACCACTAAGCCATGACAGCTTTTGATATTCATGCACTGTCAACACACACATACATATTAATGAAAGTTTACCCAGTGCTAAGCAGGTGTGCTCTCAGCTGAGAATTTTCAAAACTGGCCAATCACAAATAAGTGTGGGAACTGAGGCATATTTTAGCTCCATAGGCGGGAATACTTGCCATAACTGGTTGTAGCTCCCATCTGCAGGCAGCATGGCTGGTGTTGGTGAGGGCTTTCGCTTTCGAGTGCAACGGTGGGGCATTGAAGAGTCAAAAGTGATGGTTTGGCTCCTCATCCATAATCATGATGCCAGACTCCTACAGGGCCAGTTCCAGGGCACTGAATACAAAGGGGAAGCCTGTAACAGTCTCGCACATGATCTCACCAGTGCCACAGGCATCCCTTGGACTGGTGAGCAGGTCAGACACCACCACACAGACCTGAAGAGACACAAGCAGGACCAAATGAACCAGTGGATACAGGAGGCCCGTGGGATGCAAAATGCCCCACTACTGAGTAGGTAGCCATGGAATGAAGTATGTAAGAATTGCTATTGTAGTCGATATTATGGATAGGTATATGTCTCAATATCACTCTATTTACTTCACAGCTGCAGGTGTCCGTGCTGCGAATCAACAAGCCTATGCAGATAGGCTGCTAAGGCTGCGCCACCAGGCAGGTTAGTAATTATTCTGCATGTATTGTTATATAAAATAAGTGAGAGAGCCTGAAAAAAAGTGTTGTAGCAAATAATAAAGGTATAATAAGTCTTGAATAACCTCTCTGCATGTACTGTTATATAAAATAAGTGAGAGAGCCTGAAAAAGAGTGTTGTAACCCATTAATAAAGGTATAATAAGTCCTGAATAATTTCTCTGCATGTATTGTTATATAAAATAAGTGAGAGAGCCTGAAAAAGAGTGTTGTAACCTATTAATAAAGGTATAATACATCTTGAATAAGTCATCTGCATGCACTGTAATATCAAATAAATGAGAGAGCCTCTAGAAAAGTGTGTAATGTAATTAATAAAGGTATAATTCCTGGAGTGTGTCCATGTCACTTTCTTCAAAATGTTGTTGTACTCTTGCATTATAGAACTAGTACTGTTGTATTAAGCACTGTCAACCCACACTTGGGTAGGCCCATAGAAAGTGGATGAAGGGAGTCCCGGTAGTTGTTAAGCATATATACAATCCTCAACTGTTGGTTCATAGGTGGCATGTATAGGTAAATCTGGCACATGAGTAGCTTGTTATTGTGTTACCCAGAAATGTCAGTGTGCTGCTAGAAATGTAGGGGGCTGTTAAAATATAACTGATAATGTTACCTGAACACATCCAGATATGTAAATATATTAATATAAATAAAACATATAAATACGTAGCAGTAACATCTGCATCCTGGACAGTTTGTATGTCAGATACAGTTCAGGTATATAAGGAACTAGCAAAACCCATTTCACAATTTAACGGACATTGCCTAGTGTAATAATACATGTAGGGGATATATACCTGCAGTCAATAGAAATGTAGTGTAAACTATAAGCACATATAAGTTGTTAATGGAGGTATCTTTTTACACCCTACTGTATGTGCATAAACAATGCAATTCCACACCTCAATGGGTATGTCTAATCTCAAAACATTTGTTGGGACATATGTCATATTGGTTTATAAATATCTGCATTTACTTTGATGCATGTGCCCTGTTCAAATACCACAATCTTGGTGGGCTGTTGCACCAATCAATCCTGCATGCTGTTGGAATGTCCACTGTTGTTCTGTATATGCATGTGTTATGCTTGCTGTTCAACTGTTGTAACTCTGGTGTGTTGGGTTAATGGGAATATTACTGCATGCTGTTACAACTAATTTGGAATGATGCTGGTTGTTACCAACCCAAATTGTCATTAAATCCTCCTAAATATAGGTCGTATGGGAAGGCTGGTCCCAGCGGATCCACCTGTCCCACCTCAGCTGGCGATGGCACCTGGCACCAGCAGGTTTGGTGCCCAGCCCGGGACCTCCTCCTCCATTGGCCCTGTGCCACCTTCGGGTGGAAGCGCTGCAGGGGATGGGGCTTGTTCCCCCCTGCAAGTGTGGCCGGAGGAGGGCCACCTATCACCCTCTGAACGGTCCGGGCTGTGGTGCGTAGGGAGATCGAGCGTTCAGTTGCTGATCCTCTACGCCAGCTTGAGGCACGAGTGATGCGACTCACGGGTGAGCCTGACCCTCCTACGCAGCCCCAAACACAGACACCCTCTGGGCTGTGAAAGTGCAGTGGTGACTGCCCATGGGTGGGGATCTCAGTTCCACTGTTGCCATCTGTGGGCTCATGGGCTTGGTGCAGAGGCCCTCACATGCACATGTGCAGACACCTATAAAAGCAGGCTGTACTTGCTGTCCACACATGCAATCGTTTCATTGCAGCTATGGAGAGAGAGAGAGAGAGAGAGAGAGAGAGAGAGAGCGAGAGAGAGAGACACAGACAGACAGACACCGACATCCACAACAACAGCAACAGAATAATAATAAAAAAAGATATTAAAAAAATATATATATATATATATATATATATATATATATATATATATATATATATATAAAAATTAAGATATTAAAAAAAAAAATTACAAAACACACGGAACTGACAAATACAAACACATACAAAGGAAAGGTATGTAACAGATATATATTTACTGGCATGTAGTAGATGTTTTTGAAGAGTACTCTACATACTTTGAATCATCCATATGTGGCAGCAATACATATCTATGCACAGATGACCTGCATAACTACTGCCATGGAGAAATCAGTGTGTATCTGTGTGCAGTGGGATATGACTGTGACATATGTAATTCAGCATTAAATGTCAAACATCTGATCCATGTTATCTGTGTTCTGTACAGTAGTGTGTACGATGTCTGTTTGCGGGAGTAGCACATACAGTTATATAAACATGGATGTGACAGAGTAACAAATGCATGATAGTCATATTAACGTGTAGCTTAGCATTGGCAACTGCTGTACCAGGCTAGTATGCGAATCTAGCATTTGCAACTATATATACACCCTCTAATATTACTGCGTGCTGACATGTGACACCTGTTCATGTTGCAGCAAGGCCCAACAGGTCAGCCGTGAGGTACATGGACTTACAACAGTGTGGACCTTGTGTGTGTATGGCACATGCATACGGAGAGATCTGTCTGTGTCAGATATATTAGCATCTGTACATGTGCATAGAGCAAGGGACATACTGCAATTGTTGTGAAGGGTGGACATATGTTGGTGAAGGTTGTTGTGTGCATATTTCTATGTAGGTTGTAGTGTGTGTCAAACAAGACAGCATACAGTGCTGGAATATGACATGTGGTGGTTAAATGCTGTGGGTATGATTTGTCAGGTTTGCAGTGTTGCAGCCAGTGAGGCCTGCTAAAGCTACATGGGCTGAGAACACCTTCAATGCATTCTGCACAGCACTGTGCAATATTATTACATAACTGTATACCTCACAACCTTTGCATAATTGATATTCCCACCATGAGAGGTGGACTGTATATGTGCCTATATGTATATCTATATGTACACCAATGGATGTTTATATGTATATGCTTATATATATATATATATATATATATATATATATATATATATATATATATAGAGAGAGAGAGAGAGAGAGAGACAGGGTCATATTTACTGCGACAGATGCCTGGTGACAAAGCCATGGACTCAAGCTCAATGTTGAAACTGCATTGGCATCCCTTCTGGCAAAAACTTCATACCCATGAACTACCACATAGGTGGTAGTCTACTTAACACCGAAAGTGTGATAAGAGACCATGGGACACAGGTGGACAGTAGTCTCCCCTTTGTTAATCACAGTGCCACACTAGTCATGTAATCTGTTTACGTGGCACACCTCATCACAAAGGGTGTGTCATCCAGGGAAATATAGGTCAGTGTTCCCCTCTACACATCACACATAAAACCCATTATAGAGTACAATGCCCCATGTGGTATGTACCTCACAAGACATCTACAGCAACTGGAAAGGCCACAGACATACCTCACAAAGAGTAATACCAGCCTCAAACAGATGCCCTATACAGACTGTCTCACAAAACCACAGCTAGACTGTGTTGCATACCGCCTACCCAGAGGTGACCTCTGTCTAACATACAAAGCTATGTCAAACCCAGAGCTGTTGGCCATGCTCCACGTAAACAGATCACAACCACTATGAGCTACATGCTCTAGGGACCTAAACCTTGTCACCTCAATAGTCAGAACATGCTGGAGGGATAGATTCCTATCTCAGAGACTTCCCATACTCGGGAACAAACCACCTATTAATAGCAAACCAAGCTCCTCATTAGCAGTTGTCATGAATAATCCTGATGATTTGATGGGAGATAGGAAATACACACCCGGAATCACCTCTGTGGCTCTGCTGGATAGGGGCACGTGAAATTAAATTACATGTGTGTCAAAGGCCAGGGTAGCGTATGGCTAGGCTTCTATAGGCCCTAGGGCCAATAACCTATTACCTACCTATGAACCGATACACACCCACATGTACTTGTTGCAATAATTGCTATGTGAGGGTGACTGAGTGTGATGGTGAATGTGTTGGTGAATGTGTCGAGGTTCTGTAAATGTGTGATAGCTTAGTCGGAAATTGTTTCTGTCATGCTATTTTGTGTCCTAGCTCTGATCCCAGCAAAAGATATGTATGCTATTGCTTGGCAGAAAAAGCAGTATGGCATACGGTCTGACATAGTCCCTTGGTGTGGACTGGGGTGTGCCATTGTAGGCTAAAGCAGTACATGTATACTTATTGATTGGTACTGCTGGTGAATCCAAATCCCGTATGAACTGTAGTACTACCTGAGGCTGTAGGCCTAAACAGCACAGTATGATGTATGTGTGTTCCCTGTAGTCCTCACAGATTACATACCTCAGGCATAATATTTTGTAAGTACTGACACACAGTACTGTATGGTACACAGGTAAAGCTCATATGGGTTGCCATACCTTTGTGTCTTGTATGTATGTCTGTTGTGTGTGTAAGTATGCCTGTAATATGCCCTCTGCCATATGTGTGTTACAGGATATAAGTGCGTATCTAGCAACTTGTATAGTCTACTGCAGCAGTATGCCACCTATACTAACGAATGTGCACATATGTTAGGCAGGGGTTTGCCACCAACAACTAGTGTGGTATACTGGTAATATATTTATAATTTACAATCATTGCAATGGATGACATATTTCTTTATGCATTAGCTTGATATATACCTCCCATGGCTAGGTGGTGCATTGTGTCGCATACAGTGTGACATGTACTGTTGTATAGTCTTACATACTGGTTTCTCTTTGTTGCTGTGCAGAACATGGTTTGATATATAGAGCGTGCCAGACACTGTCAGGCAGTTGTGGTATGAGCACTGATAAGTGGTATTGAAAGTGTGTATCCTCTGACAGCCAATAGGTTGCTATATATGGCAGTTCAGTGATATCTGTACTTTAGTATGTTAAGTGTGCCACATGACTTGCTCACACATATTGTTTCATTGTCTTCCAGGGTCATGGCTCACCATCGCAATCCAACATTTAGCCCAGCCGAGGATGAGCAGATCACAACCAGCCTGGTTCAGCACTACGCCCTGCTGTTCTCAAGAACCAGCCAGGACCAGCATGAGCGGACTTCACTGTGGCAAGATGTTGTCCATCGGGTAAATGACATAGGCATGCATAACCGGACATATGAGCAGGTACGCCATCACTGCAGTGATTTACTTAGACATGTCCGGCAGCATGCGTCTGATGTCCATAGACAACAGCTTGCTACAGATGGTGGGGTAGCCATCCATCCGCCCCCCCTCTCACCAGAGTGGAGGAGCTGCTCCTCAGCCTGGTGGCTCCTGGCCAACAACAACAACAGCAAACATGTATCATCATGGAGGCCGGGGCCACCCAGCGAGTTGACACAGAGCGTGCAGGTAACTTGGCATATCTGTAGACTACTGTTACCTCTACTGGTAGATCATGCATATGTGAGATGTGTACTGTGTAGTTAGAAGAAGTGGAGCCTGGTGTTGTGCAATACTAATAATTTGGAACATAATCTGTAGGCCTGTGACTGTCAACTGTTGTACTACTGTAAGATTGCAAACCCACAGTAACAATGCCACAGTTGTTGCCACTGACAAACTGTCTCATATCCTTGTAGGTCCCTCTGGTGTGACAGCAAGGCAGCAGACCCATGCTGGTGAGTGTGTTCTACATTTAATATTGCATGATATATGTGCATGTCATAGGTGAGGTGTAGGGCATGTACACGTAACACACCTACGCATAATGCATGCTGTGCATGTTTGCTGTGAGACTATGCACATCCCAGTAATGTGTGTAGCTGCCTCAAACACATGCAATACACAGAGCATCCCACACAATTGTGGCAAAACTGTAGTGGACATTGGATAGGCAGAGTCGATATACATGCACACAACATACACAACATTGTCATACGCAGTACACGTTAATATGCTACACATGGCGTATTCAGACACCCACTGTAAGGTCACACTACAGTATCCCAAATGTTATCCACACAGCACACATAATATACCTGAGGGGTAGGGGCCTATCATGGGGCTGTGCAACACTTTACAACACATAACACATTCATGTTAGGCATTGCTCCCTATTGGGCACCTTACAAACCCATGTAACAACTGGTTGTGAAATGGTGAATGTAGCCATGGTACTGCAGTTCAGGTACAGCATGCTAGGTGCCGGTCTGGCACACATTAGTAGCCTTGAGTGACCACATGATGCTGCATGATGATGGCTCATGGTACTACACCCCATCCAGTTACAGTAGCCACAGTACTACACATAGCATTCATTGCTATGCACCTCACTGTTGTGTGTGTGCAAATATATGCACCTATACACAATATGCATAGCAATCACATTTGTACAAAGTGACACATATATGTCTTGTAATGCTATGGAGTGCATAGGTCACATAACACACATTGGGTATGTGTAATGTTTAATGTTGCAGTTGTGTTGTAGCATGCCATGTCATGGCTGGCACTGGCATGTACACAATATGTCCTACACTCACCATAACCACTGTACAATGGCTATATTGAGCAATGGTATTCCATCAGGTATACATGCACAACTTATCCTGTGTGTATACATAGCATGCATGTGCTAAACCTATGTCCACAATTATCTGCTAAAGACACAGACACTCTGATCAGAAATGGATATCTATGTGACACACAGATACACATCCAGCCATGGTATGTATACCTGTGAGTGATGGTGCACAGGACATTGCAGAGCTTTCAATACTTGCACAGCAATGTTGTGTCCATGTACACATTGCATTCCAGGGAGAGGCCAATCACTGAACAACAACACACATGCATCAGAGCCATGTGTACTGTTATTAGCAAGGGTTGTCTACACCCGCACTGCATGTTGTTGAGCAACACACGTCCTGCATGCTGACACGTGTGATATGACTGTTTGGCTTGTGATACTGTACCCCACCATCAAACACTATTGAGTATGTTCTGGATTGCTGGTGGTGTGTGTATGTGTGTGTGTGTGTGTGTGTGTGTGTGTGTGTGTGTGTGTGTGTGTGTGTGTGTGTCTGTTTACATGAGGAGTGTATTTCTGTGCATGTGTGCATGTGTGCATGTGTCCATGTGTTCATGTGTTCATGTGTGCATATGTGCATGTGTTCATGTGAGCATATGTGCATGTGTTCATGGGTTCATGTGTGCATGTGTGCATGTGTGCATGTCATGTGTTCATGTGTTCATGTGTGCATGTGTGCATGTGTGCATTTGTGCATGTATGCATGTGTACATGTGTTCTGACATGATGTACAGGTCGTAAAGTGTGTTTCCTGTCTTCCTCTCACATGTGCTGAGGTTGGGCTGGTTCACTGCAGCAGGGAACCTGATGTCACTGAGCAAAATAGTGATAATAAGGATAGGTGTGTTGAGGCACAGGCATGTTTTTCAGGGTCTGTCGTTGGGCCACCAATCGACAGAACACAAGTTTCTAACCCATCTATGCATACAGTCATACTGCCAATACATCCATCACCAATGCCCTTAGCTGAGGGACAGTGTACAGTCAGCATTGACCAGGACAGTGTGGTATCTATGGCACATACATCCCGACACAGCAGCCATACCCAGATGTCTGGAAGGGTACCACATAGGCAGATGTCCAGGGGTTCTCATCGGAGCACTGCTGCTCATCATGCCCCTGGCAGACATGCCACAGGTCTTACAACCTCACGCATGTTCCAGGCTGTCATGGAGGCACAGGCACATATGGAATGGTAGACCGTACATAGACTAAGGGCACAGAGGGCACATAACACCACTGTAATTGACAGTATCCTTGACCTAGCAGGTGCCATCTGTAATTACACTGAGGTCACTGATAGACATTGGGGTGAGACATTTGATGTCCTCCACAATGTCATGTCCATGTGTCAGGACAGTGCGGGACAGTTGAGACATCGATGTGGACGTATGCCAGCAACATCAGCAGCTGGCAGTCACTGCGGACATCCCTCAAGCCACAGCCGCTCCTGTAGTGCCAGTACCAGCCCCAGCAATGTTGGGGGTGGGCTGTCCATAGACTGTCATAGAAGACCACATGCATGTGGCTCTGGACAGTCCCAGCAGGTACCTGGGTCCAGTGTACCTCTGTCCACCTCTGAGGATAGTACCCAGTCTGGCTTAGTACCTGATACTGTCAGTAGCACACCTGCCAGGCACAGGTACTGTGTCCGTGGCCAGAGATGGTGATCTGTAAAGCCTGGCAGGTAGAGTCTGTGGCTGTCCCACAAATCCCTGTATATGGCAGCCACATGGCAGAACTGTGTGCATGCAGACACACACACACATAAAACAGACACCTAGGGCTAACACATACTCGCACACATTACATCAGCATTGATCCATAGCAGTACTCTTGGCCCTCACACACACACACACACACACACACACACACACACACACACACACACACACACACACACATACATGTCGATTGTATGGCTCAATGTAGGCCTCTGGCAAACCAACAACACACCCTGTGCATATGATGAAACCTGTGCCACCTCCTGTCATCTGTAACATTAATGCAGGAACAGGCTACCATGGTGCTGATGCACAGGGTGACTTTACAGCAGTATAGCAATGTTAGCATGTTGTCAACAGTAGAGTGTAATGATATCCTTGAAGGTGTAGCTGGGCAGGCATGATGCATTAAAGCTATGATTGTCAATGTAGTATTGTTTACACCAGTGTTAGTTCCAATAGTGTATTGTCTGCCCACGTGCCGCTTGGCTGATGTGTGTTGTATTGGCAGCATGTGTTAGAGAGTGGACAGTACGTGTGGGATGTGTGTAGCACAGATTTGCAGGTGTACATTTGTGAACATGGTGGAGGTACACTGTCTGCATGTACATGCATAGTGGACACATGGGCAGGGTGACATGCCCTGTGTTGCACAGTAACACTCCATAGTTTCTATTGGTGGCCAGTATGCATTGTACTACACACATTTTGGAACTTGAGTGCACATGTGTGTATGACATGGGTTGACACTGTGCTGTGGGCGACACTGTTACTATCTGTCATTGTTTTGCATTCTGGTAGTATACATAACCTCAACAGCCTGACCATAAACAATCGTTAGATGATGTCTTGACAACTGACACACAGATGTAGGACACACAGTAACATTTGGATCCTTCAGGCACTATACTATGCCAGTAACCAGTGGTATTCACCTGCACCCATTCCTGAGACCACTCCTGTTTGCCATATAGCTCTCTTAGGTACAAGCAATCACAGTAGGGATATGTCTGTCCACGTCTGGAAATGCATACTGTGGCCTATAATGCATTCTCCAGATGATACACACATCCTCCACAAGGGTATCATACAGACAGATACCTGTTGTCAAACCAATGCTGTAAAGCTATAAGCCAATCAGAGCATAGTCATCCACCTTTACGAAACATAGTATCTCCACAGTACCACATAGGTAGTAGCCACCAACATGTTGAACAGGTACCGATGTGTACATGCAGCCAAGTGTTACATCATCTCTACTTTGGTAATCACACTTACAAAAGCATTTAGAAATCCCTCACTGGATCAAGCAATAAGGGATCTGCATGCATATCCACAAAGGTTGTTGTACACCTATAATGAATAGCCATCATTGACAGACTTTGCTGCATTTGAACAGGTCTGTAATATACCTCAGCCATAAACCCTCACTTACACAATTCAATAGAAACTGTAATGAGTGTGTGTGACACGGATGACCTAGGCCAGGGATCTCTGCAGTGGCTGGCCTTGTCACAAGCATACAGATGTGACCTAAGGTCTGGAAAGCAGCAGCACACTCTGGCAAAGATGACAGATGTGTTCATGGAGAAAGCAGAGTTCCCACCTATGAAATAATTGAGGTCACATATACGTATATGTATTTGCCACACACCTACCTGACATGTGCAATGCACATACTGTTGTCATACTGATATGTCATACAGTAGTAAAAGCAAAACCTACAACACATTGACCAACAGTGTCACACACATAGAGCACACACACACTCACCAAGTGCAGGATTCAAACCCCAACTTAACTACTTCATGATACTAGAGAAGTATGCATTAACACGACGCACTACACACATTGCTTGGAGTTCTCTTTTCCACAGGTATATTTGTAGGATGATGACATCATCAGACTTGACACAGATTAGTATACCACTTATAAGGTGTTTTACTACTCTCCAAAAAGGTTGTTCTCCAAGAAGATCACACACACTTGTCAAGTGCAGGATTCAAACACCTATCTAACTACGTCATGATACCAGAAGAGTATGCATTAACACAACATGCTATACACATTACTGGGAGCTCTTTTTTCCACAGGTATATTTGTAGGATGGATACATCATCAGACTTGACAAAGATTAGTATACCACTTTTAAGGTGTTTTATTACTCTCCAAAAAGGTTGCTCTTCTCCAAGGAGATCACACACTAACTTGTCAAGTGCAAGATTCAAACCCCTGCCTAACTACTTCATGATACTAGCAGAGTACGCATTAACACAACATGCTACACACATTACGGGAAGGTTTTTTTTTCCACAAGTATATTTGTAGGATGGTGACATCATCAGACTTGACAAAGATAAGTATACCACTTTTAAGGTGTTCTACTACTCCCCAAAAAGGCAGCTCCTTTCCAAAGTGATTATACCCAAACACACACAGCTGTCAAGTGCAGGATTCAAGCCCCCACCTAACTACTTCATGATATTAGAGGAGTACACATTAACACGACGTGCTATACACATTACTGGGAGGTCTCTTTTCCACAGGTATATTTGTAGGATGGTGACATCATCAGACTAGACAAAGTGGGTTACATTAGGTGGGCTACATAGAAGGAATGTCTAAATACTTTGGCCATGTGATCATCAAAGGTGAGTTTACTATCTACCTGTGTCCCCAGGGCCATAATGACTTTCTCCATACATACTGGATTACCACCTATGTGGTAATTTGTGTGCACTTTGTTTTATCCAAAGGGGATGACTATGTATTCTTTGGCATTCTACTTGAGGGCATTGTTTTGACACCAGATATCTGTCTCTGTAAGACCCTTCTGCAGGATGTCTGTGTCAGCCATAGAGTCGATTATGGACCACAGTTAGCAGTCATCTGCAAACCTGTTCAGCCATACTCCTCCCATGCTTGCCTGTACCTCTGAGCAGTATCTACTAAACAGGTGGGGTCCTGGGACCAAGACCTGTGTGATGCCATTTGTGACTGGTTTAGAGTCGGACATGGCACCCGCAACCCTGAACATATGTGTTTGATCTGTGAGCCACTTGGCCACCCATCCTGTGACATAGCTGTTAATGTTCAAGCTGGTAAGCTTGTCCATGATGACAGAGTGGGGAATGGTGTAGAAAGTCCTTAGAGAGGTCCAGGTGGGCTGTGTGGACTACGTTCACCTCCATCTATGTCCTTGGTAACTGTTTCAAATAAGTCAACTAGGTTTAGGAGGCAGGATCTGCCTTTAACAAGGCCAAGTTGGGTCGAGTCCAGTGTCTGGAGGTATGGAGGTCTGTTTATGGGTTCCATGATAATTTGCTCCATAGCTTTGCAGACCAGGCTGAGTAGACCTATAGGGCAATGGTTTCCAGGTTCTGCTGTGGCACCCCCTTTGTGGAGCTGGATGACTGTTGGTGTATGCCATTCTTTGGGGACATAGCCTGCGGTATGATTGAGTCTGGACAGTGAATGTAGGTGAGGGTGTAGTTCCTTTTGGGGCTGGTGTAAGATGCAGCCTGGGACACCATCCAGTCCCATTGATGCTGTGTTCTTAGCTTTGGAGAGGGCTGTCTTTACCTGCATGTCCATGAAGTCTGGGGCTCTGCATTCTTCTGGAATGGACACAGGCCCTTTTGGGGGTGATGGGGGGGGTTTGCACTGAACCTGTCCCCCAGGATGTGGGCAATGTAAGTTGGTTCAGTGTATTTCTTGCCATTTTTCAGTAGCTGAGAGCATATTTGGAAGTTGCCACCTACATGTTTGGTATAGCTAACGAAGGCTTTATGGTTGTTATTCTTACATTCCTTGGCAATTTGTCTTTAGAAACTGGCCTTGGATTATTTTATGAGCAATTATTGTTTCTTCCTAATAATGATCAGTGATGCCTTTCCTTTTGTGAAGTTTGCTCTATCATGTGTTCGTTTCCTCCTGCTGTTGTCTAGCTTATTTATGGACGATAACCACCAGATTGGTTTCTTATTTTTGGAGGAGTGCATCTTGGTTTTATTTGGGATGTCTCGATCAATGCATCCCTGTAGATGCTCATAGGATGCACTTGTAAATGATTCGGCAGATTGTATAGCATTAGCCTATAGCATGGGGGCTTTGGAACTTTCCACTTTGGTCTTGGGAAGTGTGCAGTTTGCTTTTGAAAATGTCTTCACAGTGGTTTCATTGACTGGGGGGGTGTGGATGTCCGGTGTGATTACTTTATGATCTGACATTACCAGCGAGGGGTTTATCTCTGTTGTGGTACACTGGTACCCTATGTTGGTGATGATCAGGTCCAGTATGTTGTCACCTCTAGTGGGCATGGTGACCAGCTGTTCCAGGGTGTTAGAGTTTTGAAACTGTAGGAAACATTGGGCAAAGGACGTTGTACATGAGTAATTCCCCCACTCAATGTTTGGCTAGTTGTAATCCCCTCATATAATGGTATTTGATAGGACCTTTGTATTTTCCACTGTTCTCAGGAATACTGAGTGGGGTTCCTGAGACAAGGTAGGTGATGTGTAGCAGGATACAATCTGATAAGCAGCTTTTCCCAAGTTTAGTTGCACTTGCATGGTCTCCAAGGCCTCATGCTGTGCCACTAACCTGAAGCTGTGGGTATCCATAAGGTAAATGGATACACCCCTTCCTTTGGTATTTCACTCGTGGTTTTGGGTCTGAAGATCAGACGGAATGCGAGTGTTTTACATGGAGCATGTCCAACAGCTCTGTGTTTGACATAGCTTTGTATGTTAGGCAGAGAACACCTCTGAGTAGGCGATATGCAAGTGAGTACGGCTGGAGCATTTTGAGATGGTCTGTGTATGGCATGTATTTCAGGCCACTAATGCTCTTTGTGAGTTATTGCTGCAGGCTTTCCAGTTGTTGTAGTTGTCTTGTGAGGTACATAGCAAAAGGGGTGTTGTACTCTATTATGGTTCTAGTGAGCGATGAGTAGAGGGGAACAATGTCCTCTTCAATTCTGCATGAGACACCTTTTGTGATGAGGTGTGCCACATAGGAGGATTTCCTGACTACTGTGGGGATGTGATTATCACAGTTGTGTCCACTGTCTACCTGTGACCCAAGGTCTCTTATCACACTTTCAGTGTTAAGTATACTACCGCCTATGCTGTAGTTCATGGCTACAGAGTTTTTAACAAAGGGGATGACAATGCACTTTTTGGCACTGAGCTAGAGCCCATGGCTTTGACAACAGCCATCTGTCTCAGTGAGGCCCTTTTGTAGGATGTCCACATCTTTAGTGTTTACAATTATGGCTCCTAGTTTGCAGTCATCTGGAAACTTCAGTAGCCACAGACCTTCCATGTTAAAGTTTACTTCAGGGAAGTAGATACTAAACAGTACAAGACCCAGGACTGGACCCTGTGGTACTGCACTCGTCACTGGTCCAAAGTCATACTTGGAGTCTGCTACTTTCACAGTGTGTGTTCTGTCAGTACGCCTGTTGGCAACCAGTCTTGTGACATAGCAATTTATACCTCATTTAGTGGGTTTATCTGTATTTACAGAATGTGTGGTGGTGTTGTAAGCCATGGCAGGATCTACATAGGCTGTGCAAACCACCTTACCCTTGTCTACGGTTCTGGTGACTGCTTCAATGTCATCTATCAGGTTTAGGAGACATGATCTGCATCTTACAAACCCAACATGGCTGTGGTCCAGAGTTTGTGGATTACAAATGTATTTTTTTATAAGTTGTATGATGATACATTCCATGGCCTTGAAGGGCAGGCTCATCAGGCTAATGGGGTGCTAGTTCTTGGGGTCCGTGGTGTCTCCACCCTTGTGTAGTGAGATAACCATTGCTGTGCACCATTCAGCTGGCACAAAGCCTGAGGTGTGGCTATGACTGAACATGGTACGTCGGTGTGGTGCCTGTTTGTTCTGTGGTTTGTGTAGAACACAGCCTGGGAAGTTATCTGGTCCCTTGGCTGCTGTGATACTGGCTTTGGAGAGTGTTTTTTTACCTGTGCAGCCGTGATGACAGCAACTTTGCAGTCTTCCATTATAGTGAACTGCTCTTTCATGGGTGAGAGGGGGGGTAAAGTTAACACTGATCTATCTGCAAGGATGTTGGCAATATCAGTTGGGTCTGTATATTTAGTGCCATTGAGCTGTAACTCAGAACAGATCTGAGTGTTGCCATGACATGGACCTGTCTGTTGTGCACAGATCTCCTGAGTAGACAGTATGCAACAGAGTACAGATTGGGTTAAATTCAGTCTTGTTGCATGGGGCAACTGTTTGAGGCCAGTAATCCTCTTGTTGAGATACTTCAGTGTTTTTTCCAGCTGATGACGGTGCCGAGTCAGATTTATCGCAAGTGTGTTGTGGTAGTCTCTGATAGGTCTGATGACTGATGAGTAGAGGGAACTTCCTTTGACCTACATGCACAGACCTTGGCAGGTTGTGTGAACACAGCATGATTTTCTGACCACTTTGTCAATGTGTTTCTGGAAGTAGAGATGACTAACCACATTTGTCCATAGATCTCTTATTATCATCTCCATATTTAGCCTAAGTGTGTGAGCATGCCAAGTATGACCTTTCAGTATGTTGTTGCCTGACATTTGCTTTGCTTATTTGTATGTGTGAGCATGCCCAGTATGACCTTTCAGTGTGATGCTGAATGAAATTCACTACATTTGTTGAAGTGTGTGAGCATGCCCGCTATAGACATTTATACTATATGTGTGCGGAAAATTAAGTTGTATTTTTACAGCAGGGCTCACCTTTGTGTCATAAATCAACAGGGATCATGCTGTGCCTGCCGGGCTTCCATGAGACACTTTGCATAGACTTATCAACATTTCGACATACAGGGGGGAAAGCTATTCTTTGTACATTTCTACCCAGGGGCACACCTGATTGTTACTGTGGGTGTACATAGGATGAGGGGTTCACCTGACACTTATACACATTTGCTAGGCTTGCACTGCTATGTAAGGTACTCCATTTCAGTCTGTACTGTTGCCTATTGTACTGGCTTGAGGCATACTACTGTATTACAGATCTTGGCATCCACTGTCACATATATTAGATCGCGACTTCATAGCCTACCCAACCCACATCACACCTCCTGGCCTGCTGTTCTCTGTCTGCATAGACCTGTGGGGGAGGTTACCCATATGCCTCTTAAGGGGCATGCTACAGCATTTCTTTGTGTTTGCATTAGTGTACAATTGTCCTGCTGTGTCTGTGCCAGTGAAATGCTGTCATGGCTTAGTGGTTCATTACTCTGACTATAGTGCACAGTATCTTGGGTTCGAGCCCTGTTACTGCTTTTTATTTTCATGCTGGGCAGACCAGACTGCTTAAGGAACAGTAAAGCAGATATGAGCATGTTTACCTGACTTTGCTCAACTTTGCCCGACTTTGCCCGACCTTGCCCAACATTGCTCAACGTTGCCCGACGCGTTAGTTGGCGCAGGAAATTTTGTTTACATATACTAATTAGTGGTAAAAGCTGCCTAGCACTGCTTTATATTGCTTAAAACATGGCAATCATGCCTCAGGTGGTGCTGCAGGATGTCGGATGCACATAGTACACTTCCTATACATGTGTGTAAACAGCTAGTGTCAAGTTAGGCATCCCTTTTATTTTATGTGCGAGTCAGAGAGAGGTATCATTTCCAGGGTTCCTCTTTGCCAAGGCATACTGGGCATGCCTCCTTCTGCCTACTGGGCAGGCTCAGGTTGTTCCTCCTCTGAGTCTCTCTGTGCCTGTGCAGGCCTTGGCAATGGTGGGGGGTTGTTTGGCCCTGCCCCATGCTGTTCCTGCTGCAGCTGTTTTCGCAAGATCATATTGTGTAGCATGGCACATACCATGACAATTTGGGTACATGTACTTGGTGAGTACTGCAAGGCTCCACCAGATGTGTCCAGGCACCGGATCCGTGACTTGAGCATCCCAAACACATGCTCGATTACATTTCGTGTTTGCGTGTGTGCCTCATTATGGAGTTCTTGTTCAGGTGTGTGTGCATTTCTGATGGGTGTCATCTGCCACGGCTCCAGTGGGTATCCAGCATCCCCCACTAGGTGACCGTCAGGGATGTCCCCACTGGCAAATGTCTGGTACAGCTGCGTCAGATGCCAGATATGGGAATCGTGGTAGCTTCCAGGGCAGCCAGCACACACATTCAGTATTATGCCCTGGGCATCGCACATGACCTGGCAGATGATGGAGTGGAAGCCCTTGCGGTTGATGTAGGCCCTACCCCGCTCACCGGCTGGTGCTTTGATGTGTATGTGCATGCAGTCAATTGCACCCACTACCTCAGGGTATTCCTCTATTTGCTGGAAGAGACACATATTGTTGGCCAATACCTCACGGGAATTGGGGAAATATACATGATCACTGACATGTGCTGACATGGCATTCAGGAACTGGTGCAGTACCCTTGATGCTTATGCCTGTGAAATCCCCATCATATCACCAGCTGGTCTCTGGAAGGTACCTGTTGCTAGTATTCTTAGGCCAACACATACCTTGGTTTCCACTGGGATGGGTTCCCCTCTGTTGGTTCTGTGTGTGAGGTGTGGCCTGCACAGCTCAACACTTTGCTGCAGGAGGTCTCTGTCCACTCTATAGCGCTCCACTATCTCCAGCTCATGTAGCCCCTGGTAGGTTACCCTGGGTCTGTACACTCTTCTCCTTCTCCTCACTGTGGGTTGCTCAGCAGCATTCGCAATGGCACCACCCTCAGCATCTTGCACATGTTGCCTTATAATAGCAATGGCAGCCCCTAACATTTTTTGTCTCAGTTAAGCTTTTTAAGTTTTCACTTCTCTTTGTATACTGCAGTGTTGCAGTGTTTCTGAGAAAAACATGGGGGAATGTTGTTTGCAAAGTTTTAAGTGCTGGGCTGGGCTGGGCTAGTGTACTGCCTGTGTAATTGGCTGATTCTGATTGATTTCACCTGGCAGCTCTGCTAGTTCTCCTTGGTTAACTTCCTACTACTTCTTTTCCTTCCTTTTCCCTTTCTGTTTCCACAGGGGGCAGCGACGGGCAAACAAGCACAAACACATGCACACGAGCACACACGTGCGCACACAGGCTTACACAGGCTTAGGCGGGTGCACATCCACGCACACATGCTTAGACAGCCTTACACAGGCTTACACGGGTGCACACACGCACACACAGGCTTACACGGGTTTACAGGCATGCACACATGCGCACACAGTGTAAGCATCTTTGCAAGAAACTTTAATGATATCCACGGCGTACACCTTCGGTTTCTGGGTTTCAGTTAAGACAACTGTAGACATGCCTCTTCCAGTCCTGAGTAACTCACAGCAAACACATGCCACTCTGCTCCAATAAGCTTACAGTCTTTGATACATACCCCCTCATGATGTCACCTATCTTCTACTCTACTACTCCCCTAATCCTACACTTACACTCTAGGGGCATGGTTCACATGGCAGGGAAAATTGGGATTCACTATCCTTATCCTCATTTGCATAGGATTACCTACTAATACTTGGTTACATCTCTCAAACTAAGCTTCCCCCCTTAGCAACCACTACTCAGTAGCCATGTTGTCTTCAGTCTGCCATTCACCTGCATGGCAGAAGAATATTTTTAATAAAATGCCTACTTTTGGCTTTTTTTTTTTTATTTTCTGGTTTTTATAGTGCCGCACATTTGCACGGAGCTGCGCTATACTTAAACATCGGAGATCGGGGGAAAAATTTTTTTTTATTATTTTGCAACAGATAAAAATGCCAATGGCCTTATATTTGGCCATTGGCATGCTTCCTCAACTGGATGCATCCTTTATTTGGAGCTGTCACAGCTCCGTTTTGCTATTTGCAGAACGGTACTCCATTACCAACGGAGTATATTTCTGCAAATAACTCTACTCTTACTCGGACAGGTTAGTGTTTCCTGGATCACAAATTTACCTCATTTGCATAGCTTTCAGCAGCAAATGAGGTAATTTGCATAACATAACACTGTCCGTGCAAGAGTAGTTTTAGGAGCTCTCATACACGCCCCTGCCGGCTGTTCCTGGATCGCTCGGCAGACATATTGGCTGTCTGGAGTCCTACTCTACTCTTAGACTCCGTGCAAGCCTTCATGAATCCGGCCCAAAATGTTGAACTAGAAGGCCAAAATTAATATTAGCTAGTTGAAGATCTATCCATATATTACAATCTGACATTTCTGAAAGGTCTGCATTTATGTCAGGAGAATAGACCAGATGCTTCATTTTGGTAAGAGAAAGGAGTTTAATCTCAAAAAATGGTAAATGTACTACAGAAATATTGTGATCTGTTTCAATAAAAGTAATGCATGAAAACATATAAATGAATCATTTTAGCATCATAAACATGAACTAGCATCACTACTTGAAAAATAATTGTGTATCACTTATTGATGCTTATTGTCAGATACATGGAGGCAAAATGTAAGCTTACATAATAAGGGAGTGTGACTATGGAGTGTCTGGCTGCCTTGGATGTGAATGAAAGAAAGTGTAGTATCTTTCATCATAGTAACAGAATTATAGCATATGTATTCATTTTGAAATGTATTAAACGATCATTCAGAAAACAAAATACAATTAAGTAGCTGTGTACATATTGTAGAGCCATGACATTTCAAATGGCAGAAATTCAGGGAAGCAGTATAAAGCTGTAAGTATAAGGAAATGAAATGTTATTAATAGAAGTGAAACAGTTAAAAACATTGAGGAAAAATGAATTGGCTCAAGTTAATGGAAGCATTCAGCTGTTGTGATAACATAACAACTGATGCTATAGTTTTTTCTGCCTTTTCCTTCTGTAAGCAATCCTATGCAAAGTAACATTTTCCACTGCTATGCAATCCTACATAAGCTGAGGTCAAGGACTTGCACTTTTTTCATAACACACACACACACACACACACACACACACACACACACACACACACACACACACACACACACACACACACACACCCCTCCGGCCCTCAGCTCTCCTACCTCTGCAGATACACACGGCTAATGAAAACAGCAGCAGCATATCCAGCTCTCTTACCTCTGCTTCATCCATTCCTTCGGTCGGCACATACCCTTCCCTTCCTTCTCCTAACGGCAGCCTTGATTCCAGCTCTTAGCATAAATATCCACCTTTGATGATTCCCGCTAAGGGTTTGGAACTGGAAATACATGCACGTTGAGCCCTTCAGCTCAATTCTGGCAGGCTGTTTCTGTTTCACGGAGCTAACGTCATCACGCATATAATGACGTCAGCTCAAAAGCCAGGAAATAAAATAACTTTTAAATTAAAGCGCCGGGAAATCAGAAATTAAGGGGTGCCACTCAGGAATCGTGGCACCCCATTATTTGGACCCCAAAACTCAGTAAAAAATGAGTAATTCGGTACAGTTGGGAGGTATGGTTGCATGTACCTGTTCAGGTATGTACTGAAGGGTACATTATTCTCAGTGATGGATCTGACACAATTATTTATTATTATTATTATTTATTATTATTTTATTTCCAGTTTGATTACTGGGAAAGTCCACTGGGCCCAGAGAGCCCATTTTCAGTGGAGGCCCAGGGAGAAAAGCTCTATGAAACAGATTACAGTAAAGATAGTCCAATAAAAATAATAGTACAAGTACAACAAATCATGAGCAATATTACCCATAGTGTAAAAATATCGTGCGGATGCATTTTAACAAATTCACACAGTTAAAAGTCAAAAGTCAAAAACTATTTACAATATTTACAGAGTGTGAGAGACCATATATGAATTAGCTATAGAAGGTTATAGCCGGCTATAAGGTGCTTAGGAACTCAGGAATTACTTCCCTGGACCTAGATGCTATGCCCTTACTTATAAGTTGAGTGATATAGAATGATTTTCTTACTACCTTAGACACATGTTGGTCAAATTCCAGGTTACTATTTACATGAGTCTCCAAATCCCTGACTACTATGTCTACTTTTAAGGGTGTTTTATTAATGAGGAAGTTTCCCTGGGTAGCCAACTTGCCAAGCATTGCCATTATGCATTTCTTGGCATTGAGTTTTAAGCAGTGGCTTTAACACCAGTCATTTGTCTGTGTCAGACCTTCCTGTAAGACATATGTATCTTGAGGGGGTTTCCATGATTTTTCCTTGCTTGCATTCATCTGCAAGCTTGGTAAGACTGATTCCCTTCACATTAGCCTTGATTTCTGAAAAGTAGATGACAAAGAAGAGCAGACCCAGCACAGAGCCCCAGAGTACTCCATTGGTGACCAGCCTCTTTGTGGAGGTGGTCTCTCCAATCCAAATTACTGGGTCTTGCCTGTGAGACAGTTGGCTATCCAGTGGGTCACACATGAGTTTATGGTTAGTTCCGTGAGTTTGTTTACAATGCCCGAGTGAGGTATTGCATCAAATGTTTCAGCTAGGTCAGGGTAGGCAGTATGCACCATTTTACCCTCATCCATTGCCTTGATGACCTTCTCCAAGAAGTCCACCAGGTTAGATAAGGCTATTGCAAAGATAATTGCCATCAGGCATTTACTCAGGTGTTTCATATAGTTGAATAGATTAAGATTTTTTTTATGTGATTTTGTAAGATGCCTCTGTCTCTCTCTTTGAAATGGATTTTGTATATGTTTTTTTTCTACCTGCAACTACAAGTCAGGCTGACACAGGATAATTCTGCAATACAATGCATTCTTTAACATGTAAAAGAATGTACTGTAAGGGCCTTAGTGGTGTTTAGCCTAGTGTAATTCTATCAACCTATGAGCCTATAAGTTCTGATACATCAAAAAATATGAAAGAAATGCAGTTTTAAGAAGACACAAGGTCTATCCTGATGTGACAAAGTGTATGAAAAGGAGTATTCTGTCTATTTGCTTACATATGATAAGACAGAGTAAATAATTGCTGTTGTCATAATTTCATGCTCCTGGGAATAGAATACATACAAGAATGACTAGACACTAATTTGTGCTGCTATAGTGAAGCATCTCAGTTTGTCTTATCTTGTAAATATTATTTTTGTCTATAGAGTAGTCTGAGATTATACTTGAATTATAATGTATGGTATTCTCAACTTTTTGTGAGATTGTGCTATCCTGTTTCTTGCATAACAGCTATGTATTCTAAGGAACACCATGGACAATATCTTACACCCTACTACTCTTATTCGATTGATTAATGTCATCAGCTTGCCAATTATATGTAGCATACACAAGCATTGTCCGCAATGTTACTAGCACACATACATGCTACAATTAGTGCGTCATCTGTCAGATTTCTGTGCTGCCCCTCTCATGTCACTTTTATAAGTAATCAGAAGCTTAGGTCAGATCATAGCAAGTGTGTATCAGATAATCAGGAGAACTTTTGGAAATGTACACCAAGAGCATTAAACAAGGATTTCTTGGAATTCTACACAAGTATTACACTTATTTATAAATGCCTGTATGTATTTTCCTCACAATTTTATTGTGTGTGTTTATTGCTATTTTTTTACCTCATGGAAACCAACATATGTTTTTATACTTAAACTTATGGGATGCTAGGAGCAACTTATTACAGTTTTTAAAACTTTTTAAAAATGTTCACAGCTTTATATTGTTTTAAAACTTCATAGCTCCTGTTAACTTTTTGTACAGGTTTCACTGAACAATTGTTTTATTGTATGATCGATTAAGTTAATATGTTAATAGATTAATCAATTTGAATTGTATTTAAACTTGTGTGCTTTAGGCTTTCAAATGTTCTGATGAAATCCTGACTTACAGGCATGAAAGCGCTTAACGTTTCCCCATGAATAAAGTAATGAATTTATTTATAATGCAGTGCGGGCTCTAGGTATGCAGTGAAGTTCTACTTGTTCCTCAGCAGTGCCTGTGACTACGTGGACCTTTTCTGGCTAGTTATTGATTCTTTGGGGTCACACGGTATACACACTTTATATGGTTCTTAGACACTTGGCAAATGTTCACCATCTCTAAATGACCCCACCTCAGGGGCATCAACCATTTTTTTTTTTGGTGTGGTTAACATGATAAACCCCTCTCCAGGGTATTACACTGTATATGTTATGCATGGAAGCACACAGCCTGTACATATCACACACCTGCTACAGGAAACCTTTACGTGACTAGTAATGATACAGCCTGTACATATCACACACCTGCTACAGGAAGCCTTTACGTGGCTAGTAATGATACTGCCTGTACATATCACACACTTGCTACAGGAAGGCTTTACATGACTACTCATGGCAAATAGTAATACAGCCTGTACATATCACTCACGTGCTGCAGGAATCCTTTACATGGCTAATAATGATACAGCCTGTACATATCAAACACCTGCTACAGGAAGCCTTTAGGTGGCTAGTAATGATACAGCCTGTGCATATCCCAAACCTGCTACAGGGAGCCTTTACATGGCTAATAACAATACAGCCTTTACATATCGCTCACCTGCTACAGGAAGCCTTTACATGGCTAGTAATGATCATGAGATGCTGTGCAGCAGAAAAAAATGAGAAGCCCACACACACATTACTTCTGCAGTTCCAACATCTTCTAAGAGTACCATGCACATAATAAAGCAGACATTAGCTTCAGCCAGACCAGAAGACATGTACTGTGTAGTCAGGTGCATATGTGGAACTTTACAGAGCAGGTATGTATCTTATGTGAAGCAAAAGGTGGCTTTCTGGATCTCTGCACAAAGAGGTAATGTTCCACCTGTCTCATACCTCCACAAAGTGGTAACTAGAAATATTTGGGTTGCTCCAGCCTCTGTGCAGCTAATATGAATACAATTGTTCAATGGTGTACATAAATTTAATATGGAATTAAAGATTCAGCCAGTACACAAACTTAAAATTATTGCCATAATCAGAAACCTTTACTTAGGAAGCCAATAGCAACCATATTTCAGGAAATACAACATGGACAATAATGATCTAGCCAAGCCAGTACAGAACACTAGAATTACAAGCAACACTCATTACTATTAATACACTGTTGGCCAATTCAAACAATTTGTTAACTTAAACAACCATACCGAGTGGAATCAGACAAGATCAGGAGCATTAAACAGGGAGTTTTGGAATTCTACACCAGGTCTGAATGTTGACTGTTGAGCCCAGGAAACCCTCCTAAAGAACATCTAGAAATTTTCAGTTACTACATCAGCCTTTCCTTATGCTGCTAATGTCAGTTTTTTCTACAGTTGAACAGACCTGACCAAACTTTTCACAACAGAGCCGCATACTATGTTTGACAAGGCTTAGGGAGGAGGTGGCATTAATAGGTGTATCTGCTTTTTATGCCTACCTTAAATTTGAAGTAGTGTACTGCCTTATAGTCAAGGAGCAAGGTGCAACACTGAGATTTGAATCAAATGTGTGAGCCTTGAAGAAGGAGCCATATTAATAAGTCATAGACAACACCTTAGACTATAGAATGATTTCAGTGAGAAATCTTTTTAATGTAGTATTTTTCTAATAAATGCAAATCTAATTGAATATATTTTGCATCTGGCATAAAACCATTACAAGCCAAGTTAACATTAATTGAAGCGAGTTCCATCAAACCCAATGCTGTTAAGAAAACATCCTCTACAGTTGATAAACAAGAGGGAAGGCTGCAGGCTGAGGAAACTCAAGCTGCAACAAATAAAAATATTTCTGCTAGAAAATATGGATTTCATTCTGTTCCACTGAAATAAATTTATAATTTTAGCTATAGTTTCATAAAAAAGAGGGAAATCTGGAGAAACACCTTCCTCAGAATCAGAATCTTCAGCTTAAAGAGAATTCACTGAAAAGCAATACCAGTGCAGTCCATCCTCTACTGATTGGGAATCAGTGTCTGAAACTCAGGAATTATTTTTCTTCTTCTGATAGTTGTCAGTGAAGAAACAGGATATAAAACAATAAAGGTAGAAAGTAATCCCTTGGCAAACTTAGCAAGTCTTCCCTTCCATGGTTAAGGAATAGAACAAGAGAAATGTTCATCATTTTGTTCTCTTTTACTGGGAGACCCCCTGTAAAGGACTACCACACATCAGGGGCTTTAGCCCAGGAATCAGGCACCCTTGCTTAGCTGTGTAGTAAACCATCACCAGATCCTTCCCTTGAAACCAACCCTTACCCGGAGAGGATAACCCTACAACTGCAAGTTACAGAGGACACGTCTATCAATCCTTAGTGGCTTTCTGAGGAGCTATATCATTGGGGCCAAAAGACATAAATGAGTGGCCCAAGAAACCAGGTTGGGTCAGAGCAGAATCACCCATTGGTGGCTAAGACAGTGAGGGAGCTGACCTGACACCCAAAGACTCCACAAGATACTTTCTTCTTCTTCTTCTTCTTCTTCTTCTTCTTCTTCTTCTTCTTCTTGAAGGCAAGAGAAGGAAAAAACAAGGAGATCAGTACTTGACCCAAAGCTAAGCCCAGAAATGGAACTGAAGGGGGGGGGTTAGCAGATCCTACAAGAATCAGTAAATTCCTGACAGAACAAAGTAAGGTTTCTGAGGTAAACATCATAGTGATAGTCCACAAAAGTAACAAATATTTAGTTATTTATTGATTGATTGACATTTGGTGACTGGGAAAGTCTGACTGGGTCATGGACCCATTTTCAGCGAAGGCCTGACGAGAAAAACAATAAAAAGCAAATACAGACATAAAAGACTTTACAGTTATGAAAAAGCATTACATACAAGTACAGCTTTTCCATTTATACCTAAGCATCCATATATTTCATTTATCATACAGATAGGTAACATTCAAAACAGATTTTTAAACAGTTCAGTCTAAGATTCTAGTTTAGAGTTGAGCATTATTGGCAGAGCAGATTAAGTTATACGTAAGACATACACTATAGTAGTTTTGCTTTGTGTGCCTAAAAAATAAAAGTTAAGTAAAGGTAGAAAGGCACAGGGAAGAGAAAATGATTGTATAGAGATAATTGTATAAATAAGTGATTGTCAGAAGAGATGAAGTGATGGTAAGGGGGTAAATGTGGATAGATATTGTTTGAGAATATTATAGTGGTAGATTTGGTAGGGAGGTTAATATGCTACTCTATGAGGCATGGACAATATTATAGTGATAGATTTGTCAAGAAGTAGCAGGTATAGTAGATAAGAAAAGAAGATGTATTGAAAGCAGTTCAGGACAGTTGGACTGAGGAATTAGAGATAAATAAAATAATAAAAACAAATCCTCAGGTGATAGGATAGGGAGAAAGACAAAGATGAAGAAAAGAGGAAGTCAATGGAGATAGATTAAGTATGGTCGTCTTTAGTTAAAGAGTAAGGGCAGGTGTGAGTGTTCAGAAAGTGATTTTTAGTGTAAGTTTGTAAATCTTAAAGGAATCTAAGGCACTGGCAGTTGGAGGTAGAGCATTCCATAGTTTAGAAATGGCATATGAGTAGAGGCTGTGTCCAGCTCTTTTGTTAGGTTTGTATACTTTTAAAAACTGTTTATTTGTGGAATGGAGATTATAGCTGTAGGATAGCTTTTAATCCTGTCTCAAACATAGATATTCTACATATACTATGAATCGTTTTCTTTACACTGTGTTTTACTTGCATTATGCTTTGAATTACATATTAAAATTTGTAAGGAAACCACAGCTGTGTCTCTTGTGAGTCACACAGATTTTTTTCCGCCTTCCCACCCTGTTGCTGTTGTGTTCTTAAACACAACTGTTTTTCTAGTCGCCTGCCCATTATGTTAACTTGACCACATATCTCCTTCCCTGTCCCCTTTCACTGGCTGTTGTGAGTAAGCACAAAATTATCATTTTGTGAAATCACTCCCCTTCAACTATTTAAATTCATTGGTCATCCCACTGTATTCCTTAGAACCAGAAAACAAAAGTGCCCACCCACTTTAAATCTATCTTGCTCTTTTAAAATTAGTGTATCTCCCATTAGACAGCTGAAACTTTAATTACCCCCTTTTTCATATCTAACTGCTTAGTGCATACTGCAGTGTTTATGATATTAACCTATTTTTCATCTTACTTTTAAACATCTATTGCAAGACCACCAGTTATTGAAGAGCCCACATTCTGCCTCTCATTAGTCATCTTGGGATTAGTGCTTCTGTTTTCTCCTGGTGAGAGAAGGAGCACAGGGATATTATTTTCTGGAGACTGCTGATCACCAGAAAGCCTAATATATGTTTCGTAAGTGACAGCTTGGAATTTGTGGTTATATTCTGCTCCTAGTGAGAGAAGGAATGGAGTGAATTTATTCCTGACTGATTCTGGTTGGACAGTGTGCGTCTGGTTCCTGGTTAGTCTGGTTGCTATTAAAGGCATCTACCAGGAAAAGGTTATAACTAGCCTCCAGACCCTTGCATTATCTGAGACAATATTGTGGATCACCAGACAGGCAGTGGCCTGCTTCTTATCTTGGAATTCATGCTAATGTTTTGCTTCTGGTGAGAGAAGAAGCAATGAAGCATTGTATCGCAGCAGAGTGAAGCTGTGGTAAGACCAGCACTAGCAGTAGCCAAGCAGTAGCCATTCATGTGACTCTCTTCTTTTCATCATGCATATCAAGCTAACACTTTGTTTTCAGTGAGTACTGCTTGATTTGTTTCTAACTTCAGAATATCTGCCTAAATACTTCATCCTTAAATTTTCAGGGTCTAAGTATTAGTTTTCCCTCAAATGTTTGGCCTTGCCCTGTACAGACTCAGACAACTTGAGTGACATTTTTCCTGAAAGGAAACAATTGAAATTTCTCCAATATCTGGTTACACACAGAATAACTAGTTTGCAGTGACATGCAATGTCCCCAGAGTTGCAAACCAAATACTCCTGGTATTGCATTATATTCTCACTCTTACTATCTAATCAATAAAAAAGAGTCTGTTGCCATGGATATGAACTTTCACACTGTCTCCATTACCAGCTTGGTGGATATGGGCATCCTGAGGTAATGTAGAAATTGCCTCATGTTTACTGACAACCAGTTAATTCTCAAACAAACTGATATGGTATGTGAGAGATGTATTTACACAATGTCACTGGAGGCAAAGGTCTCACATAAAAGAACTCCTAATGTCAATAAGGTTGTCAGTAGTACACACGCTGCACCCATCACACACAATTCAAAGCAGACATATAGACTCACATACACTGAGGCACTTAAATGGAACCTTCCTGAACCACAAAGACCTCCTAGATGAAGTACACATATCAAATACCTTCAGCAGCCCCAAATACACTCTTTCAAAACAACACCAACATCAACACATAGAGCCACATCTTATGGAACCTCTACCTCTAAGCCCATAAGGCAAGCCACCCCACAATCCAAAATTCTGGTCAGTGGAGACTCAGTCGTGAGACACACTGATGTCCATCTCACCAGGCTGAGTGAGGAGAAATTCACAATCAGCTGCTTATCAGGGGCTAGGATCCACCACATTATGCACGCACTCAGGTCATTGGACCACAAGTACTAGTATGACGCAGTCATAGTCCATGTGACTTGAAACATACCTCCCTAGACTATATGAAGTGAGACATCATAGATCTCTTGGAATATGTGTTTCAGGCTGGTATGAGCCTAGCATTGAGCAGCATTTTACCTTCTCCAAGGATGATGTCACAATATGAACAAAAGATGATTGACTTTAATAATTGGCTTAGTGTCTGGTGTCATTCTAAGGGGTTACAATATTTGTCAGCATGGAAGGAGATGGTCAACAGACCACGCTGCTCTGCCAGTGGTGGTCTGCTCCTCTCCCCTCTAGGCTTTTGAATATTAGCTAAAACATTCCCCGGGATTCATGAAGCTTGCGCCAGGCGCCGGAGTAGCATCGGCGATCTAATGCCAAATATGGCCACAGAGCAATTCTGGTACGAGCTGTTTCCACATGAACTACCAGCATATGCCAGAGCTGCGCAGCTCCCACCGCATGTATGCTAATTACCCCATGCGCAGCAGTGTAGCATGCAAATGAAGGTATATAGCGATTCATAACGTGGTGCAAGTGTAGCGTAAGCATGAAGAAATGTAAACCAAAAAAAGATTTACATTTTTCCAAACATAAAATCGGAGCCATGAAAGCAGAAACAAACTTACGTATTATAATGTTAATATATGCCAATGGCTAAATATATAGCCGATGGCATAAAAAAAACATGCACAACACATAAACAATAACATTTAATGTCATAGCCACACTAACGCAAAGTAAAACCACAGTGCATCGATGCACAAAAGGGATCACAATGATAACATATTTATATGTCATAAAACTGCAATGTAACACAATTCATGAGTTCCCCATAATAGTTAATGGCACACATGCTACACCACAACCATGGCGCAAGGGTTGCTAAGGGTCTGTGACAGTGTTCCGCGCAGTAACTAGGAATTAGTAGTCAATGCCATGCAAATGAGTCAAGTAACACTGAATCGCAAACTCCCCACCAGCGTAAGGCTGTACCACACAGCGTAGTGGTACAACATCGAGGTGTGGCCTGGAGGTAAACATGACATCAAGAGAGGGGTGAGCCACCGTAGCTGTAAGCACATTGGAGCATTGCTAATCTGGGTTGCCTGTTGCTAAACAAAGCCACAGGATAGGGGTGTGGAAGGAGCCATAGCTTTGCTTATCTGAGAGCAGACAAGGTAACCGAAAGTGCATGTGAACATGGATGAAAACGCGTTCAAAACCCGGTAAATGGCTGTGCGCGGTGTGCACCATAGCTGAAACAGGAAGGATACGGGAAGACAATAAGGAAATGCTGCAGCATGGTAATTGGAGTACAAATGAGTAAATAACACCTAGGAACTCACAGTAGGCCATTGACAACAGCTGACAAGGCTGCTAGCAGCTACCTGCAGAACAGGAAAGGGGAGGTGCCGTACTGCAAAGAAAAGAGAAATGTCACAGCAGAACAAAGCAAACTTGCAGTAGATCAGCTACATAACACATTTCGCAACACAATCCTGGGTTGTGAAAGTACAAAACAAGAAAGCAGGCAGCTGAATGCATGCCTGACAATGGGAGGGGAATTGGGTTGAAAAGTGAAGTAAAGGGCAATAGATGAATTACGGCAGCCAAGAGTAAGTCAAAACCAAAGGCCCCACAATAACAGTACCTGCTGTAAAACCCATAATTGAGATACCTTGCAGCTGGAATTGCACATACATACTCAATTGGCCCAGCATCATCCATTGCATAATAGTATAAGGTGTGAAAGCCCCACACACCCTTGTGTATTCCCAGACACTCTGCACCACTGATGTATACAGACGGGGAACTTTTAATATGTACATGTTAGGGACTGCCATAGCTTTGATTCACCAGCATGTGTTGGAGACTGACGATGGTGTGGAGGATGATGCTGACAACAATCTCAGGCACCGGAGGAGGAGAAGAGTGTTCAGACCCAGGGTAACCTACCAGGGGCTACATGATCTGGAGATAGTAGAGCATTACAGGGTGGACAGGGACACCATACAGCAACTTGTTGAGCTGTGCCGGCCATGCCTCAGAGCAAGAAGTAACAGAGGGGAACCCATCCCAGTGGACACGAAGGTATGTGTAAGCTTGAGAATACTAGCCACAGGTACCTTTCAAAGGCCAACTGGGGATATCATGGGGATCTCACAGGAATTAGCATCCAGGGTACTCCACCAGTTCCTGGATGTCATGTTACCACATGCCAATGAGCACATATACTTCCCCCAAATGCAGGAGGAGTTGGCCAGCAATATGTGTCTCTTCCACCGTGTGGCAGACTACCCGGAAGTACTGGGTGCAATAGACTGCACACACATGCACATCAAGACACCACCTGGTGAGCAGGGTAGGCACTACATAAACCACAAGGGATACCCCTCCATCAACTGCCAGATTATGTGCAATGCCCAGGGCATTATCATGGATATGTGTGCTGGCAGCCCTGGAAGCTATTATGACTCCCACATCTGGCATGCCTCACAGCTGTATCAGGTATTTGCCAGGGGGGACATCCCATATGGCCACCTGGTGGGGGATGCTGGCTATGCACAGGAACCGTGGATGATGACTCCCATCAGAAATGCACACACAGCCACACAAGAATGCCATAATGAGGCACATGCAGAAACCAGAATCATCATAGAGAAAGTGTTTGGGATGCTGAAATCATGGCTCTGTTGCTTGGACATATCTGGTGGAGCCTTGTAGTACTCTCCAGGCACGTGTGCCCACATCTTCATAGTATGTGCCATGCTACACAATAAGATCCTGTGGAAACAGCTGCAGCAGGGACAGAATGGTGAAGGCCATCACAGCCCACCACCTTTGCCAAGGTCCCCACAGGCACAGAGGGACTCAGACCATGAACACCCTGTGCCAACCCCAGTAGGCAGACTGAGGCGTGCCCAGTATGCCCATACCTTGGCAAAGAGGGAACGTATAGCACACACACTGACAGTGTAGACAGTTATGGACTGACACCCTTCTCCACCTGCAAGCACAGCAAACATGGATGGCACATACACATGACCACCTGTAAATTGTCATGTATAGGTGATCTACTGTGTGCATCCTACATAGGTAGCCCTCAACTATTGTACACACAACTGCCATTGGCACAAGGTAAGTCAATACCTGAACAGTAAATTAAGCTATCAGCATGTGTCCATACTGTATGTATAGGTTCATAGATACATAGGCAGGTACATGCCTAACTGCCAAGGGCACTCATAAGCATAGCCAAAAAGTGTCTGCTGTCACCACCCCATTGATTAACTAACTGTCCCACTGTGGAGCAGAGCCAATTGCGGAATCCCTGGGGTGTATCCACTGTTCCCCACCCACTCTGCAAGGATTCCCTGGAGTGTTAGTGAGGGGTTTTGTATAATGTAATCAGGGATGTAGTTCCAAATAATTGGGAGTATCTGTGACAGGAATCTTCTCAGATGATTTACATGTTATATAGTATACCTTAACCACACCTTGCATATATAGGTAGTATTCCACAGAATAATAAACATTTGGAACACACAACCGCTGAAATGTGCGTTAATCACCCTTGCACTACCAGGGCCTGCTGTGAGAGGTAAAATTACCACTGCCAGGATTAGAACACGCAACCATGTACACAATCTTCACAATAACATACCACTAAGCTACTTGAGATGTACCAAAGGCAGTTGTGTATACTGACAGGTTAAAACACAAAAGTTAGGTATGTGTGGCAACAGGACAAACCGGCATTTACCCAATGAAAGGTGTACACTATATATATATATATATATATATATATATATATATATATATATATATATATATATATATATATATATATATATATATATATATATATATATAGAGAGAGAGAGGGAGAGATATATGTTGATATATGGGGATATACATATATATATATGTAGATATATAGGTTAACAACATCTACATAACCATTATAAATGGGATACCTACCACATACTGACTGCTTGATATACTGACGTGCATAATCACGAGGCTTAAAGTCCGAAAGACCACAGTACCGAAACACCAGAAGTCTTCTTCTTCTTTCGGCTGCTCCTGTTAGGGGTTGCCAAAGCAGATCAACTGTTTCCATTTCTCCCTGTCCTCTCCATCTTGCTCTGTCACACCAACCACCTGCATGTCCTCTCTCACCACATCCATAAACCTTATCTTAGGCCTTCCTCTTTTCCTGTACTTGGCAGCTTCATCCTTAGCATCTTTTTCCCAATATACTCTGCATCCCTCCTCAGCACATGTCCAAACCAATGTAATCTTGCCTCTCTGGCTTTGTCTCCAAACCTTCCAACCTGGGCTGACCCTCTAATATACTTATTCCTAATCCTGTCCATCCTCGTCACAACCAGTGCAAATCTTAACATCTTCAACTCTGCCACGTCAAGCTCTGACTCCTGCCTTTTTGTCAATGCCACTGTCTCCAACCCATATAACATAGCTGGTCTCACTACCCTCTTGTAGACCTTCCCTTTCACTCTTACTGGTACTCTGTCACAAATCACTCCTGACACTCTTCTCCACCCACTCCATCCTGCCTGTACTCTCTCCTTCACCTCTCTTCCACACTCACCATTACTCTGAACTGTTGATCCCAAGTACTTAAACTCATTCACCTTCACCACCTCTACTCCCTGCATCCTCACCATTCCTCTATCCTCCCTCTCATTCACACACATATATTCTGTCTTAGTCCTGCTGACCTTCATTCCTCTTCTCTCTAGAGCATACCTCCACCTCTCCAGGGTCTCCTCCACCTGTTCCCTACTCTCACTACAGATCACAATGTCATCTGCAAACATCATAGTCCACGGGGACTCCTGTCTGATCTAGTCTGTCAACCTGTCCATCACCATTGCAAATAAGAAAGGGCTCAGAGCTGATCCTTGATGTAATCACACCTCCACCTTAAACGCATCTGTCACTCCCACTGCAGACCTCACTGCTCTCACACTACCCTTGTACATATCATGTACCACTATTACATACTTCTCTGACACTCCCGACTTCCTCATACAATACCACAACTCCTCTCTAGGTACCCTGTCATATGCTTTCTCTAAATCCACAAAGACACAATGCAACTCCTTCTGACCTTCTCCATACTCCTCCATCAACACTCTCAGAGCAAACATCGCATTTGTAGTGCTCTTTCCTGGCATGAAACCATACTGCTGATCACTAATCATCACCTCCCTTCTTAACCTAGCTTCCACTATACTTTCCCATAACTTCGAAACACCAGAAGCATGAGGTTTAAAATCCCAATGTTAAGGGACATTTAGTCAGTGCTTCTGGTGTTGCGGTTCAGGTAGGTTACTGTGTGTAAGTGTGTTTCTGAGGGCTGTAGTGTGTGTGCAAGTGTGTGTTCTGAGTGTGGTGTGTGTTCCTGGGGGACTGTAATGTGTGGGTGTGGGTTTGCTTTGTGTGTCTGTTTGTGCAATCTAGGAGGTAGAATATTAAAGTAGAGGGGTGTGGGGGCACAGACACCCACATGGGGGTGTAGGGGGTGTGCCCACCTGCTCATACATAGTGTAGGATGGTTTGTTTGGATGTGGTGGGTAGCAGTGTGTCTGTGTGTGCGTGTGTGTGTTCCATGTTTGTGTTACTTTCTCGAGTTACTGTCTCTATTGGTAATGTGGGGTATGGGAGTCTGGACCGGTACTGTGGGCGAAGAATTGTGTGGTATCGGGATTCCATAGGAATCCTGTATACAGCGGTTGAAGTGCTCATATATGAGTATAACATGGATCATAGCAATCACACATTCCGCCATGACCAAACTTTATGAACAAAGGATATGGAGAGTATATGCCTATACACTATTACAAATATGTGCTATGGACATGTGCCACTGATAGGGTTACCACCTGTCCAACTTTGCGAAGGATAGTCCCTCTTTGGGCGGTTGTGTCCTGACCAAATATATTAAACGTGGCAAATGTCCTGAGATTGTAGGACATAATTATGTCCCATATGTAATGTAATGTAATAATTGCATACAATAGTTCTTTCTGTATCTAAAATACCTACATGTTACAAGAAACAGGATAAGCAACTAAACTGCTACAAGAATAAGCTTATATTTAGGCAAAAAAGGAAAGTTCTATCCCTTGTATTGACCATGGGTTTATGTCGGCCTGTAAAATCTGATGTGTGTCCTGAAAATGTCCCATTATGGCCATTTGAAAAGGTGGCAACCCTAGCCAAAGAGGGTCAGTCACCAACACAACTCCAATGACTGCAAATACCTATGACAGAAATACACAGCTTTCATGTAGCAACACTTTATTACATTCCGATATATTGCCGAAAGGATTCGGGACTAACATCACCTGCATGCTATACAGGAACCAATTAACGGTGCCTTAATGAATCAGCCTGCAATTACCATAGTATTAGTCCACTAAAGGATAGGTGTTCAAATAGGGAAGGAACCCTCACGCATATATCGATTATGTATAAAAGCACCTGCATCTGCTATGTACACCCACCATCACCCCCACACCCAAACAAATTACAATACAAACTGTAATAACATCACAAATCATTTACTCACTGCACATCTGCAGAAGCCTTAACATACCTTGTCAGAGACACACTAACAAGGCCCTATGTGAAATAGTTGCTGTTATACAATGGAACAGCTGCTGATGTTACAGGGTTTGTTTGCACTAATCCCGTTTCAGAGAGATGTATGTACACTGGGAGGTGTTACCATTTACTGATTAACAGCACAGTATAATACACATGTACACCAAATCAAGGATGTCTGGTGAGCACACTGTAAACCACCTAACAGTTCATGCATAGCCATACAGCCTTGGGCTGCCCAAACATCCTTGCTGGACTGAAATATCTGCAGAAGTATCAGGTAAAAACAAACCCTGCATATGTAGCAATGTTCTGAAATATAACAGCTGTACTCACATGTAGAACATCTTCTAGCCATTGCACACAATCCACGGGAGTCATGAAGCTAATAAATCTCTGTCTCCATATAGCTGTTGAAATACATCACAAACAACACATCCAGGCCGTCTTCCTCGAAAGTAAGGCAAATGGACAACGCCCAAGTGGACTACTCAATTATACACCACTGTTGCCATGGTATTGGCTAATGGAGTAGCTGCACAGCTGATGTGCATCTAATTAACTACTTTGTAACACCAGTTGGTGGTCAGGATAGCACATGTTACTGATATTTAACTATAAAAGGATGGCTTATCACACATTCAAACCATCTGTATATACCAACAGAACATTACAAAGAAGATTGAAACACAAACTGAGAAGGATTGAATTAACAGTCAACAACACCTCGGGTTACTAATAAGATATGTAGAACACTCAGTATGTCTGTGTATGTAGTACCTGTTCTGTAATATTTAAAGTGCACGCAATCCATATAGTGGAAACAGTTATCTTGTTGTGATGTATTGTTGAGCATAGTAACACTTGTAGTATTTATGTGTGTACTGCTGTAGGTCACAAGGCAAACACCGCATACATAAGGGATGCTATATAATGGCTTTGAACCCAAATATTCCTCACCAGCCGCTGTCAGTGTCAGGGCTGGTCCAACAAATATGTGCTATAACAGGGGATAGTATATGTTGATATATTGTAACAGTAGGCATATGTATGGGTGTATTACTGAGAATAACATGTCGAAGGTTGGTCCACTGTGCAATTATGATTTGCATTGTGGGATATTGTGCCAATAACTGTGTAATGTACAGTATTGTAGGCAGATATGTATTACAAGTTACATAGCATTACTGTTATGTTAGGCAAATATTAGTTATGTCTATTGGCATTTACAATACACAATAACAGGATACATATAACTTGTAGTCACCCAGCAGTTTATCAGCATGATAGCAAAGTAAAATGGATAAGCTAGTTAACTATCCATGCACATAACACATGTAATAAGTGCAAAGGTAGGTACTAGGCTGTCTGCCCAAGAGTATTTATAAGCCTAGCTAGAGTGTGTTGGCTTTTGCTACCCCCTTAGGTTAGTTTCCTGTGCCTCTGAATGGCAGAGCCATTAGTTCCCTGTGCCTCTGTCCAGAAGAGCCACTGCAGTGATCCCCGGGTTACATGTCTGTCTCCCATCCACCTATCAACGTTTCCAATGAAGAGTGCTAGTGAGGGTCCCTGCCTGATGTACATTGGAATCATGTTCCAAAGCATGGGGAGTCTCCGGGTCAGGAATCTATCCGTCCAGCACGTCGTAGTCATCGTGGTTAGATGTATATCCCTAGAGCATGTGGCTCTCAGGGCCTTCTGTTTAGGTGGAGCATATCCAGCAATACTGGGTTGGACATGGGCCTCGTATGTCAAGCAGAGATCACCTGTGAGTATGCGGTATGCAACCAAGTACAGCTGGAGTTTCTTAGGTTGGGCTGCATAGGTCATCTGTTTGAGGTCAGTAATCCTCTTGGTGTGGTACTGTTGTGGTCTTCCAAGCTGTTGCAGTAGTCTTGTAAGGTACATCCCAAATGGGTTGTTGTATCCTTTAATGGGTCTAATAAGTCATGAGTAGAGAGGCACAATGGCCTCCTTTGTTCTGGATGAAAACCCATTAGAGATTAGGGGGCCATGTAGAAGGATATTCTAACCACATTGTCATTATGGATATTGAAGGAGAGATTGCTATCTACTGGGGTTCCCAGATCCCTTATTACTTTTTCTGTATGTAGGGGACTAGCACCTATCTGGTAGTCCATGGGTAATTAGTTATATCCAAAGGGGATGACTAGGAACTTTTTGGCATTCAGCTTGAGGTCATGATATAGACACCAGGTATCCATCTCAGTGCAACCCTTCCGGAGGGTGTCTGTGTCAGCTGGGAAAACAATTATGACCCCTAGTTTGCAGTTGTCTGCAAACCTTTTCAACCAAAGCCCTCCTGTGCTTACCTGTATGTCAGAGAATTATATACCGAACATGAGGGGTCCTAGGACTGAGCCCTGGGGGATGCCACTTGTAACTGGTATACAGTCGGACCTAGGGTATGCAACTCCCACTGTGTGGGTTCTGTCCGTGAGCCACTTTGCAAGCCATCACATGATGTAGGGGTTAATGTTCAGGTGGATGGGTATGTCGATAATACCAGAATGGGGAATGGTGTTGAAAGCCTTTGAGAGATCAAGGTAGGCTGTGTGGACCTCCTTACCCTCATCTAATGCCTTGGTAACTGTCTCTAACAGGTCCACCAGGTTTAAGAGGCATGGTCTGCCTTTAACAAAGCCAAACTTGGAGGGGGTCAAAGGTTTGGAGGTACCCAATGTCTCTGTGACTGAGATCCATGATGATGTGCTCCATAGCCTTGCAGACCAGGCTAGTCAGGCCTATAGGGCAATAGGTCCCATGGTCCATTGTGACACCACCTTTTTGGATTGGGATAGCTGTTGCTGTGCACCATTCAGGGGGCACAAAGCCCAATGTAAGGCTATTATTGAACATGGTGCATAGGTAGGGAGCCAGTACGTTCTGAAGTTTGTGTAAAACGGCAGCCTGGGATGTTGTCCGGTCCCATGGATGCTGTGATATTGGCTTTAGAGTGTGCAGCTTTTACCTGTGTAGTTGTGATTACAGGGACTCGGCACTCTTCCTGTATAGATATGGGCCCTTTAGGGGGTGAGAGGGGGGAAAGGTAGCACTGAACCTATCTGCCAGGAAGTTGGCAATATCAGTTGGTTCTGTAATGTTCGTGCCTTTGTGCTGTAACTCAAAGCAGATCTGGGTGTTGACATCGAGATATTTGACATAGCTATAGAACGCTTTGTGGTTGTCATTGGAATTAGTGGCAGTTTTGTTTCCGTAGCGAGCTTTGGAGGATCTTATAAGGGAGCTCACCTTCTTACTGAGGCTGACCAGGGAGCTCCTCCATGCATGGGATTGTACTCTCTTTTGCAACAGTGTCTTCCTTCTGTTGCATAGTTTATTTATGACAGCGGACCACCATATTGGCTTCCATAATTAGGAGTATAGCATCTTGTTTCTGTTTGGGATAGCACGATCCATGCACTCATGTAAGTGCTTATAGAGTGCATTTGTGTAGGATTCAGCAGTTGTAACAGTATTGTCCATCTGCATGGGTGTCATGAAGTTCACCACATCTGTCTTAAGAAGCATGTAGTTGGCGTCGTAGATATATTATACTGTGGTTCCCTTAATGGGGGGTGGGGATGGGATGTGGATATCAAAGGTGTTCAGCTTATGGTCGGATCGGAGCAACGAGGAGTTGACTTCAGGTGTGGAACACTGGTCACTCATGTTGGTAATGCCTAGGTCTAGGATATTGTTGCCCCTGGTGGGTGTGTGGATAAGTTGATCCAGGGCATTGGTGTTTATGAATTCCAGAAAGCGTTGAGCTAATGAGTTGGTACATGAGTAGTTTTCTCAGTTAATGGTGGGGTAGATTCAGTGAGACTATGTGATGAGTGTGGTGTGGTGCAAATGTTTACCTTCTTCACATGACTGTCAGGGTCAGGCTTGGTTTAAGAGAGTTTTACTTCCAGTTTGGCTAGATAAGTGCATCTCTCACAGGTTGTAGTGTTGGGTGGTAGGCTAAGAGGGTCATCTGTGTACATGAGGCAATGTCTACATTGCCTCAAGATGTCCAGATTCATCAGATAGACAGGAGAGAACACTGCCAGCTGACTCTTGGACATGCCTGAATATAAAACTAAATCCCCCTAGATAAGTGAAGAAAGTGAGTACAAGAGCTATTTCACTCTAAGCAAGTGAGAAAAGTATGTACAAAACCAGTTTACCTCTAGGTAATGAGGAAGATTGAGTGCTATAGTAATTAGTAGCTTATGTAGTGCTTACAAGTTCTGAACAAGTGCTGAGCATGAATAAGCAATCCAGATAGGGTCTTGGATAACATAAACGCACACCCCCAACAGGTACACAATCATATATCCATGTACACCACAGAGCCCCTGTACCCACAACTATGCAGGTACAAGCTGCACTCAGGCTGTATGGGACCTGTCCAGACCCCAGGTTGTATCATACACATATGGCAAAACAAGTTGCTCTCCACATACACATCATGTAAAACATAGCTTCATGTCAGGCTGTGTACACAATGAATGGTGCACACCAACAGGTATCACAACCCACAAAGGGGGAGACACCACTGATAATGGGAAGTACTGCACTACTACCCTGCTGAGTCTGGTCTGAAAGGCCATGAACCTTGATCAAATTATTTGATGTCAGCAGTATAGATGTAAATGACAGTAAGTTTGATTTTACACTGCATATCATATTCTTGCCAGGTCATAGGACATCATCACCCATACTGTGTTCCACCTACACTCGGTATACTAGAAGTACATTCCTATGTCACAGGAGTATTTTGCAGTGGGACTGCTGGCAGAACCAACACTACAGAAGGTGTCTGAATAATACATGCACATCACACCAGTGCCAGCTACAGTAAGACAGGGTTAATTAATTGTATCCCCCCTCATTGTAGTCCATACCACACAGACTAACAGAAGGCATCTGCCTATTGAAGTATGCAAATGACTGTGACCTAGAAGCAATAGCCGACTCAGAGTGTTGTGCATAACATACAGAAGGGGCTTTGTGGGTGAGGTGTGTGACATATGGCCACAATCTAACTGCTACATATTACATTGTCACCTCTATGTTAATAACCCTGTACCCATGAACTACCACCTAGGCAGCGGTCAACATAATGGACACTGTGTCTTTCCTGTGATAGCTACGTCACCACACCTATCAGGTAGTCGTATGTGGCAACCCGAATCATGACAGGGTGCCATCCATGAATATAGAGATCATTGTCCAGCCATACACAACACTCATGTGACCCATATCAGATCACATTTTTCCTTTAAGGGGTATTGGCCATGTTCAGATGGCCTACACCAGCCTTCCCATTCCCATCTCCACTATGTAGCATGATGCATACCCTGAATAAATCCATGTCCAACCCAGTGATGTTGGACATGCTACACATACACATCCTGATCTCAAACACATACGTCATGGACATCCACCTCCAAGTACTAGGATCACCACATGCTGGACAGATCCTTGTTCCATACACTTTACATACTCCTGCCATACTATGCATTCCTGTCCAGCAAAGCTGCACATCACCCCCCTCTCGGAATGGTGTGATGACCGCATGGTAAATGTATCATTAACCCTGTGGATCAGTTATGTGGCACTGCTCCACCTGGCCCCAGAGACTCACATGTTGGCTACAGACAGGTAACCTTTCATCCTAGATTCATACATGGCCCAGGGTATATAGCCTACTAGTTGACTTAGACTGTACATGCTATAGTTGATATCCATCCCTGCAAATGCCATCTGGCTAGCCAGTGTCCCATGTGTATCACATGAGCAACACAGGTGATACATGGCAGGATGGTGAATTGCAGTACAGTGCCGTGTAGATGTATATGGCAGAACACATACATGTAAAATCTTCCGTGAGCAAGTCTGCAGGGTCACAGGTCATGTCTGTTAAGACAGTGTAAGTCTTTATATGTGACATATACACAGCATCAAGGTTGACTGCATTAAAGTGGACACATCCAGCCATGTGCTGATTGGTAGGAACACCAGTACAGGCAAACAGACATGCCCACATCAAGACAGCATCCACATGGAGTATGAGCAATGTAATCAGGTGACACACACACATATATGGTGATAATATCCACTCACCATTGAGTGTCACATGTGTGTGACACATACATGTCAATGGTGTCAGTGTCATGTAGATTTGCAAAGACAACTATTTAATCGTAATAAATGTGATACACATGTATATTCAGCTGTAGCTCTGTATGTCTCCATGAGTTACTGTGACCTGTCTCCATCATTATGTCTTCCAGGTATGCCGCATGCAAGGCTACCCCCTTATACCCACTTGGAGGATGAGGCCCTCATCCCATACCTACATGACAATCATGATATCCTGTTCAGCCATGTACCACAGGATGCACAGCAGCGGGATGCCCTGTGGATAGAACTTCACAGGTGGGTTAATGATGTGGGTGGCCGCAACCACACATACCAGCAGATGCGCAGACACTGTACAGTCCTCAGTAGATGAGAGAATCAGCATGCAAATGCAATTGCCAGGGAACAAGGTGCAACAGGTGGTGGATCACCAACCCAACCCCCACACACATGCACCGAGGAACTACTAGCCAACCTGGGGACACCTGCAGAACAACATCCACAAGCCTTAGCTGATATTGCGGAGGTGGGTGTCTCTCAACCACTGAGCCTGGAGTTGCTTGGTAAGTCCCTACTGCACCTATAACAACTATATTCCATATAGTTGCATGTGTCACTGTACAATATGTAATGTAACATTATATGCAAGGCATGTATACACACATGCCGCATACTATAGTATGCTACTCTGTGTATGCACACATGTGCATATGCCATAGTATAGTCCAATGTGTTAACATGCACATTGCACCCTGTAGCTATCATACAGGCATGGATAATGCTCATACTGTTGTGTTACTTCTATTTAGGTACTTCTGACGTTTTGCTGCGACAGCAGCCCTTTGCAGGTGAGACTGTTATTATTTATCAGGCGTCATAATGCACAGATCTATCTGCCATGTGGCCATTTACCACATGTACACATAATGTATGGTCCTGTCACAATATACAGGTCAGACCTGCAATGCATTACAATGGCTACCCCTTTGGAACACTTGCAAACAATGTGAATCACCGACATGAATCCTCACAAACTGTCATTTCCAGATGTGTGGACCGCTGTGCATACAATGGTGGAGGTGCTGTTCACTGTAGGGACATGTACTACAGATCAGAACTACACATGTGGGGAATACAAACAGTACTACACAGTGAGCTGGAGTATGGCCAGCCCACATGATTCAACGGTGTGGATCATCCCCTTGCTATGAATGTCACACAATGTGATGTGCTATCTGACATATCCATGACATCTAGTGGCCTGGCTGTAACACTGCCTAACTATCCTGAAAAACATTTTCCACATACCAAACATACCACCCTTTGTTTGCATAACCCTGTTGTCAGTGGAGCATATGACATCTATGGGTGTATGTCATATGGGACAACACAGACATGTGAAATAGATGCCTGTCACAATAATTTGGCCAGCACATGTACACACATGGCCATGGACGATGGCCAGAGACATGAAGCAACACACACAGGAGACATGATGTACTTGTGTGTACACCCTGTCGTACAATGGCTACACATGGTCCAACTATGGCCTTTGTGTAACAGTTATATTGCAGATGTGGAACACTAGACATCCTACAGGCCTGTGCACATCTTGTGTAGGCGTGACATCAATCCACCACATAAGATGTGTTGAAAATCTTGAGTGTGTCACGACATGACAGCAGTCACCTGTACAGTATCCAAATCAGCCTACATATACAGTACATTCTCCTTGCTGGTGTTGGACATCAATGTCATACTTGCTCCTCGTGTGTGTGTGTGTGTGTGTGTGTGTGTGTGTGTGTGTGTGTGTGTGTGGTACACAGATGTCATGTGGGACATGGTGTACCAATGTGTTTGCCATGTCTGGCCATAGTTGCCAGGCAGCAGCAATATGGTTGCAGATGTGCAGGGGTGTCATCCGTATACCCTTTAGTGACCTGTGTCACACATTCCACATCATGATTTAGTGTGTATACACCTCAGTGACGTGGGTCACATTCCAAAGTATATATGTATTGTATCTGAACACAGTCATGGCTATGAACTGTGTCTGTAACTCACAATGTATAGCAATAGAGACGCCTCATGATTCCCTGCAATGGCCATGCACATCAGCTAAATGTGCAGTATATCTGTAGGGCAGACAGACAACACTGCATTGGGACACCATTACCCCACTGTATATTTGACAGGACACCATTGTGTTAAACATGTATGCATGTCATTGCACACGTCAGCAGATCACGTCATACTACATGTGATTGTCAAGTTCATATGCCACACATCAGGCAGGTGTACTGTTAACATGTGCTGGTCTACATGGTGTAACACAGGAATGTTTGCTAACTACTACTATGATTGTGTAATTTGCATGCCTTCTACTATGACACATGCATGCTGTTGTGTGCAAACCAGGGATGTATGATAACTACCACTATTATTGGCTGTGCTTCATGCCGTCTGCCATATCACGTGCATGTTGCATGCCTTCTGCCATATCACATGCATGTTGGGTGCCATAGCGTGTATGTGTCTGTGTGTCTGTCTGTCTCTATTGTATAGATTATAATGTACACTTCTTGTCTGCCCCTCACAGGTGATATAGGTGCGTTGTCCTCCTGTGGTCCATCTGATGTTAGTGTCCCCACAGACTCTAGCAGTGATGATGAACGTATGACTGAGGCACAGGCAGGGTTGTCAGGGGCTGAATCTGTGCCATTGGCTGCCATTCCACCTATATCCCCCTCATCCCCGCACACAGATCCCATGCCTACACAGACCCCATCACCAGCGGCCATAGAGGAAGGACAGTTGGCGTGTGGTAGCTTGGAACATGAAAGTGTGGGGGCTATGGAAGGTGTGCCTGCACACCATGGTGTCAGCCAACTGACTGGTGGTGCCCCACGCAGGCACGTGGCCAGTGCTGCTCATAGGAGGACCTCTGGCCAACATGCTCCTGCAAGACAGAGCGTAGCAGCTGGTGTCACCAGACACATGTTTCAGGCTGTATTGGAGGCACAGGCACATGCTGAATGGCACAACAGAGAAGATCAGAGGCTTCAGAGGGCTGATGTCCATTCTTTAAATAACATCCAGGCAATGGTAAATGCTCAACAGCAGATTGCTGAAGCTTTGGATAGATGGTTGGGTGACATGGTTGGAGTCCTTGACCATGGCATGACAATCTGCGAGCGTGTGCTGTCTGTGTTGGAATATCTGGTAGGAGTGAGGCGTTGGGCAAGTGGACGTAGGCCTGCTACATCACCTGTTTCAGGCCTTCGTGAATGAGCTACCTCACATGTCCGCTCCCATAGTGGCGGTAGCAGCAGCAGTGCAGCTGGTGCTGTGCTGTCCACACCATGACACAGCAGGCCATGTGCACATGGCCCTGGATGGTCTCAACAGGGACACGGTTCCAGTGGACAAGTGTCATCAGACAGTACCCAATCTGCACCTCAGCCTGGTAGTGCCCGTGCAACACCTGGCAGGCACAGGTCACATGTCCATGGCTGGACACCGTCAACTGTAAAACCTGACCTGTACAGTCTGCAGTTGTCAATAATACCCCTGTATAGGCAAATACATGTCAGAACTGTGTGCATACATACACGCACACACTGGAAACATATGCAGGGCACCACAACACACACATGCATAACATCCACACACATTTAATTAGATCAAAGGCCTTAACCCACACACTTGATGTCATCCAATGGTGCAGCCTAGGCCTCTGGCAAACATTATCACCCTGTGCATATGATGATGCCTGTGCCGCATCCCTGACATCCACACCATCGGTGCAGGGACATGTTCATATGGTCTGATGCACAGGGTGAACAGACTAGGAAGATAAGTGTAGTTTACAATTGTTGAGTACTGTTGACAGGCAGCAGACATACCATGTACTACAGGTGTACAATGCATTTCATACTGTTAACAGTATGTGTCTTGTGTAACAATAGTAACTGCATGTTGGTCATGATGTTCTGCTTTCCTCCTTCAGGTCTAATTGCACGTGCCAGTGGATGTGAGTGTTTGCAGTTAGTGTCCCATATGTCAATGTGGACTACTCACAGGTATGTATGAATATACCAGCATGCACCGTGTAGCTCCAACATAACAGTGAGAATGTCCCATGTTCCAAACATGTCTACTGAACCAAGAGCATGATAGCTGTGTATTAAGCTACTGTGGCTACAGACGTGACATCCATACTGGGTGACATCACAGGTACAGTTACATGGAGTGGTGAGGTAAGAGAGCGGTCTAGCTGATTACAAGGGTAGAGGCCAGTGGGAAGTGTGATGCCTCATTTGGAAGCAGTAATACACATTCCCATGACAGGATGCCAACGCACAACTGCACCCACACACTCAGGTATTGACACACATGTATTCAGTAACACAGTAACACACCCACACACTCACAGATTCACCGACACAGTAACACACACTCACATACAGTTGCTACTGTTGAGGTGAGGACCACTGCCTATGTGCAAATCATCACTACAGTACTGTACACCTACATGACACACCACAGAGAATACACATGTACAGGTAGTCAGTATGGCCTATGATTGGGGACTTCAACACAGATATTAGATAGCATCTCCTGGATGGGGGGAGGGGTCTTATCAGTTTAGTATGGTAACATACATCCTCACTCCAGGGACCAGACAGCCATACATACACACACACACACACACACACACACACACACACACACACACACACACACACACACACACACACACACACACACACACACACACACATACACACTCTGTTGCTTTCACTATTGAATACACCTATGTCACGCACATACAGATACCTCACATGTGTGAGATAAATGCCCCTGCCTATGTCCTGCTTTCTACATTGCAGTCTGTACAAATGCGTACACTAGTGTACAGGAGAGTGAGTAACAATTGAGATGTAGTCCCCACCATACGTGACATATATGGACACACGCAAACACACATGCCAGTACTGTGAATCAAACACCTGCCTAGCTCATGATATGTATGACAGACTTACAGCAGTACTGCACGCATTACAAACTGTACTGATGCTTCCTTTGGCAACAGTGCTGATATATGCACACAGGACGTCTTAACTGTTACACATGTCAAGTAATTTACCTTTGGTGTCACCCTGACCGCTGTCTATGTTGTGTGTTATGTCCTTCAATTAACAAAACCATTGCTTACCGGTTACACAGGTTATTGTAGGACTGCTTGTGACACACCTGTAAGCTGTCCTCAGCAAACATCCATCTGCAAAGATGCCCCACCACTTAGTTATTTCTACACATCTGTCCATACCTGAGGTACATCTTTCCATACATTCAGCATATCACCATATACAGTTGGCAATGTTGAGGCTGCATTGCAACTGCATGATGTACTAAGATACACATCACCTGCATACATCAGCAACTGCACACGCATGGTATCTGAATGCACACCACTACATGTACATGTGTGTAGGTCCTACAATCCTGTCATTTGGGCATGTTTGTAGGCATTGCAATTGGTTGACATGTGTTATGACATACATGACACATGGACTGTTGTATGATATGATAGGTATAATGGGTGACCAGTACAGAGGGAATGTTACCTCTGTCAACATTGATATCACACATTATGTACTGTTAGCATTCAGCAGCCATGGACCTACAATCCATGTGCATGTGTGTAATGGCTGTAGCCACCTGTCTGCACAAAGGACAATGAAAGCTGTGCTATTTACATGTGTGTTTTGTGTGTGTGTGTGTGTGTGTGTGTGTGTGTGTGTGTGTGTGTGTGTGTGTGTGTGTGTGTGTGTGGCATGTACATATCCAGAGCAGGTACATGTATGTCACATCCAAACATGAGGGTGTGTACTGGTGTACAGCAACAGTCATCTGCTAATTCTGTAAATAACCAAGAACCCCTGGTATGTGTACAGCTGACCTGGTTACAGACAGTGGTATCATTGCATTGCATAACACATGATGCAACTTGTCAGTACATGGGTACTCTCTAGAGTTGATGTAGAGCTTGGTACAGTCCACTGGCCAAGGGTCACATGGTGGTGTACTCTTATATGTCCTACAACATGTATGGATGTGTGTTGGTGATCCGAGGGCATGGTGGTGTCTGAGGGTTACATCCTAGAATGCAACATTTGACACTGTGTCCTACACCTGACTCATCTGTGATGCCTTTCTTGGGGATACCAGTCAGTACATGTGAGTGGCCTCTTTGTATGTGGGGAGCCCACCACCTGGAGTGGTCTGTACCTGTGTTATGGCCCACATGTCTGGTTCTGAGTTATATGGTGGTAGTGCTATTGTGCACTACAGAGCCTTCAGCCAGTTGTTCCTCACTGCACAGATGTCAGAACTCCCCATTGTTGGATCTACAGTGAGCAGCTGTGATTATGGACGCTACACATCTAGCACTGGTTAGCATAAGCATATAGTGCAGTTGTCCTCTAGGTGTCAGGGTGTTATCCTGTGTTTAGGACATTTGCCTTGGAATGGCACTATATGGGTGGATGCGACTTGGGTATTATCCCCACTCCCTTGAATCATGGATGCATGTGATATGTGTCAAAGGCCTGTCTGCTGTCAGTCATGTCATCCCAGAATGACAAACACTGGATAACCTCATATTTAAAGCAGGACATTGGCTCATTGTGTTGGTCAAGCAGTTGCCACTCCTAGCAAGGCTCATTGTGTTGGTCAAGCAGTTTCCACTCCTAGCAAGACATCACTGTGAGTGGTGGTATTGTGCTTGGTATAGGATGGTACATCTAAGGTGATGGACAGCAGCAGATGTTGTGTGAAAGACCAGTGTCAGATATATGTAGAACAGCGTTCCTGCTAACAATGACAACTACTAGCACCAGATCCCATTACAATGTGTTCTTTATGTCTAACTGTAATAGCATGGCCACTGTGGCCTTCCGTGTTTAGAATCAGAGTGCATCCCAGACAGCCCTGTGCTACTAAGTGTATGAGCATGCCCAGTATAACCTTGTGTAGATGGACACATAGTGCATTCCGAACATCCCTATGCTACTGTGTCGGTTATGTGCCTCTGTGTATGGGCATCGCCATTGTAACCCTTTATAGTGATAGTAGTCGTCCATTCCTCAGATGGGCATACTCCAGGTCAGGATGGATTCCTGCTTTAAACACACAAGTTACATGTTAACTGCCAGCATCCCTGTTGATGTCCACATTCCTAGAAGGTCATAATGACAGCCTTGAAATGTGTAGTCTGTGTGGCGCTACTCATAACTATGTAGTATTGTATTAATGATCTGTAGATAGGCAGGTGTTCCCACCACTGGCATGTGTGTGTGTGTGTGTGTGTGTGTGTGTGTGTGTGTGTGTATTTGTCCCTGTCTGTCTGAGGACTGAATAATGCTTTTAGACTGCTCACACTCCATACAATTCTTATACCCACCTTTGGCAAGGCTGATGATGTCACCCATCTACAAATACACCTCTGGGAATGCTGTGTCCCAGTAATCTCGGTAGCATGTTCAGTAACTGCGTAATGCTGTAGTGTAATAAAGTAGTTAGATCGCTGTCTTAATCCCAGACTTGCCAAGTGTGTGTGTGTGTGTGTGTGTGTGTGTGTGTGTGTGTGTGTGTGTGTGTGTGTGTGTGTGTGTCCCATCTGCCTGAGGACTGAATAATGCTTTTAGACTGCTCACACTCCATGCAATTCTTATACCCACCTTTGGCAAGGTTGATTATGTCACCCACCTACAAATACACCTCTGGAAATGCTGTGTCCCAGTAATCTTGGTAGTGCGTTCTGTAACTGCGTAATGCTGTAGTGTAATAAAGTAGTTAGGTCGGTGTTCTAATCTCAGGCTTGCCAAGTGTGTGTGTGTGTGTGTGTTTGTCTCTGTCTGCCTGAGGACTGAATAATGCTATTAGACTGCTCACACTCTATGCCATTCCTATACCCACCTTTGGCAAGGCTGATGATGTCACCCACCTAGAAATACAACTCTAGGAGTACTGTAACCCAGTAATCTGGGTAGTGCATTCTGTAACTGCGTAATTCTTTAATGTGCTTAAGTGCTTAGGTCGGTGTTCTAATACCAGACATGCCAAGTGTGTGTGTGTGTGTGTGTGTGTGTCTGCCTGCATGAGACAAGTACAGTGCTTTGTAGAGTATCCACTCTCTGTACAAATAACATGTCCACTTTTGTCATTCTTGCTGTTGTCACCCACCTAGGGATACACCTGTAGGCATGCTGCAACCCAGTATTCACCGTAGTGTGTGCCCAAAAAGCGTATTGCTGCAGTGTGATACGGTAAGTAGGGGGTTGTATACAGGACATAACAAGTGTGTGTTTGTCTGTCAGAGACTGTGTAGAGGTGGCTGTGAGTGTCTTACCATTGGACATGTTGGGGAGTGGATTTTGTAGTTTTCCTATATGGTGTCTGTCTTATGACACATTGGCCACCTCATGAGGAGTACAGCTGTCAGTCAGCCATGGGACTGTGTTGGCAAGCCATACCCCTACATCTGGCAAAAGGCCTGGTGAACAAAGTATGCAACCCTACTAGTACCCGGTATAAGTACTGCACCCATGTGCCATGCACAAACAAACCTGCCTAGGATATCTCACTATGTTGCTAGTACCATGCACATTGATGACAGATAGTAGGCATGGTGTGAATGCAGTGGCCTGCAGAGGAAATGGCACCTTGTACAGCAGTACAATAGGCACATATATGCAGACATTGTGCCTTCACTACGTTCCACACTGGATGCCTGCAACATATGTGGTGCCATCAAATGTGATCCACAGAGGCCATACAATGCTGTACGCATGTGCCCTGTATGGACCCATGCCACTGACACCACAGAATACCCGTATCATACTATCAATGCAGGTGCAGGGTTGACCTGCTCACTATAAGCAGGTTTCGCCACACCAGGCCAGTATTGGCATATCTGGGGATAACAGGATGTGTACACAACATGTGCCTGCCAAACCAGGTACACCTGTACATGTCACTGTACAGTATTGTGGGACATGCACATCCCAGGCAATGTCCACGTGAAGGACTATCAAACACAGATATGGCATGCATTGCAAAGTTATGGCCATACACATTGGTAACCAGGATGTCAGGGCAGATCATGCAGTACCCATCTGTGTGGGACATTGCAGATACTACACCCCTGCACTGCACACCATTGTCGGGTGACGCGATGCCAAGGATTACCCCTCACCCAGCCTTGTACAGCCATCTTGCACAGCCACCCACTACACACCCAATGAAGCAATGCATACATGCATGCCAGTACTGGCACCTTGTGTCTGCATGTGGATTATGATGCTCCCAACCACAGTCACTCCCAGTATAACCCTCATTGGCATACCAACAGATGTCAAACACTTTCACATGCCCTAGCCCATAGAACCTCCAGATATCCCCTGTGGTGCATGTAGTCCTGTGCATTACTGCAGTGTGGCAAACTAAGTAGTTAGGTTGTGTATTTGTGGCCCTGGCAAAGAGTGTCAATGTGTGTCCATTAGAGAGTGTGGTTGTGGTGACAATGGCATCCATTCACATGGGCAGCCATGTGTGCCACACTTAATGTATGTCTACTATATCTCTGTTGCGGATGTCACTCACCTACACACATATATGTTCTTACAGCACAGCAACATGTCACCTTTGTGGCACGTAGTAATGTCATGCACATGTAATAGTAATGCGCAGTCAGTCAGGAGTTTTACCCCTGTACTGTTAGGCGTGTGGCAGACGATGCTTAGGGTTATGTCTCAAAGCCCTTCCCTGGTGTACTTTGCCTGTCCCACACACACACACTCTCTAGTGGATATGAAGGAATACACCTGCTCAGCAGCAGCATGTGTGATGTAAGTGATGGACATGGTCAGGTGATGGCCTCTGCACCAATTGCAGTCCACCTCTAGCTGATTGCATATGAAGCAGCTATGATGGTGTTCCCATAGCCATTAGCATAATAAACACAGCAGTACACTATCTAGGGAAAACATGTTGGTATTTGGCCATGACAGTCTCTGTGAGTGGTACCTGGATGTGGTGTTCTGACACAGCATCACAGATGATATCTGGATGTACCTCAAACATTATACACAGTGGGAAATAACCTAATGGAAATCCAACAGCTGCAGACACAGTACTTTAAAGTAAGATGGTTTATTATCAAAACTCCACACGTTTTCGTCACCCTCATAGGATAACTTCTTCAGAAAATACAAAAGAACTATAATGTTAGGCTACAGCTAGGCATACGACATCAAGTAATGGCCATTCATTTTATTTTCAAGCTATTGACCAAATAACACCAGATATTAGGGGAGGTCCCTGTTCCTTACTTCTCGAGGTACGTGAACTGGAATGGCAACTTGCCTTAGATGCATTTGTATATCCAGGTATGAATGAAAACTGCAATAATTTATGCTTATTGAAATTCAAAAGTCTCTTGAGATGATTTTAAAAGCCCCACGTGATGATATTCACCTTAAACAAGTTACATTCTTTAACATAGTAATAATATTATCTGGTGGTATTTTTACCTTAAATAGAGTTTATAATGCTTGTAGTATAATTCTAGATGTATATGTTAATTCAAGTTTAACACACGTATTTTCTTCTTTACTTTTATTGAAATGTCTATTTGTATACATTGGTTAGCTTTTTACCATTTCACAAGTTGATATGGTCATAGTTACCGATAAACAGTGATAGTAAGTTTTAAATAATTTTAATTTTAAGTGAATGTTTATTTTAATGCTTCAGCCGACACTTCCATTTACTTATTTATTGGTGGTTGTTCTACTATTTGAGGTTGAACTGATAGGTTTATGCTATCACATGACACCAGTTGCCAGTTTTAAATAACTTTCAAAAAAAACTGTCATTTTGTAGTTCGTTTGTATTTTCTGAAGAAGTTATCCTATGAGGGTGACGAAAATGTGTGGAGTTTTGATAATAAACCATCTTACGTTAAAGTACTGTGTCTGCAGCTGTTGGATTTCCTTTCTCACTTGTTCATTTCCATTTGGCTTAGTTTTTGCTTTTTTGTTTGGAAATAGCCTAAAGACAGGAGGGTGATGTGCCACACATGACTACAGCATGTAAGTGTAGCTATGCTGCATTGAGACTACTGCCTGTTTAACATGTGTGTGGTAATGGCTATTCTGCATGTTTTAATACAGACATGACAGTACTCTGTCCGTGAGGGACCCCAATCTGTATGGACCTCTGTGAACTGGTCAGTGTGTGCAAACATTTGTTTCCTATGTTACACATTGAACACACATCTGTGCACAGCAGAAGCATAGTGTGAGGATTGCAGACAGTACATGATAATAGGGATGTGTTGCTGCCATCGCATCCCTGACTGTACATGTGTCACATGAAACAGTGGTATGACAGACACTGTCTGGGGTTCCCAGTGAAAAGCCAGTAATGGGCATCTGTTCATTGCTGCGGTCACACGTGTACTACACATTGTACAGATGGCATGCAGTATATATGGATGTGTTGTGCTCCCTCTGCAAATGTATACCATCTGTTGTGTTGGGTTGATGGTGATATCTATGCATACTGTTGTAGGTAATCCTTATGCTGGTGTCTATCACCAAGCCATATGTGGGTTTAAACTACAACACCATAGACTGAATGGGTTTGGAGGTCCCAGCAGAACCTCCTGTCCCACTTCAGCTGACCATGGCACCGGGCACTAGCACATCTGGGGCCCAGCCTTGGACATCAGCCTCTGTTGGCTCTGCACCACCTTCTGGTGGTACCACCACTGAGGATGGAGCATGCACCCCCTGGGAGCAGGACTAGACATGTACATGTCTGCTGTTGTGCGATCCCGGACGTGTTGCATTGGGGGCTCACTAAGGAGTTCTGAAGCCAGATACGCAAGCTCAAGGGTGGAGTGCCACTTTTACAGGGTGATGCTGCCCCTCCTGGACAGCCACCAGCACTGCCTCCTTTGTAGCTGTTTAGGTGCAGTGGCGGCTGCCCATGGCTGGGGACCTGTGTCCCACTGTTCCCATGGTCTTGTGAATGCCAAACACCCATCCTCATCTGGGGTGTATCCCCCCACGTGTCATATACCAACCCTGTATGCTGTCTTGTCTGTGATCCTACACTACCTATCCTCTATGGCCATACCTACATTCCTTCCCCTACATCTGACCCTCACCTACAGAAACATAAGACCAATCGGCTCCTAGGACTACATCTGCCCTATACATAGCTGTCCATTTCACACATGTGCCCACTGGACACATGTAACCCTTGTAATATGCATCACAACATACTCCTGTTATCCTCACCCCTGTCCCTCAGGTGCACGATCCTGGTATGCACATCACACCTAAATGGTCCAGGTACACCTGATGAGGATGACCCCATTGTACACAGAACACTACCGGTCCCTCTATAGTTACCCCATGTACCTTAATCATGATGATGATGTAGCACACAGCACCTTGCAAGAGGACTATTTACACATAATGATTGGACAGGTACTGTTGTGTTAATGTACATTACATGCACAGAGTGATGTATACGGCCAATGTACAACTATTTGTGTGTATGAATGACACATGTCTGTCTGATGGAGTCTTGAGATCACATACCACTACATAATACATGCGTCGCTGGTGTTTCCTGTTTCATTCATTTGTAATGCTTTGTTGCCACATGGTATGTTCCTGATATATCTCTATATATGTATGTACCTATATGCTGGACATAAACACACACATATACATCTACATGATGGGATACATTCCTACACTGTTGAATGACTGAGCTGTATGATATGTTTGTGGTACTGTCTGTTGTCTGTATATCTGCCATGGCGTATTGGTAATTCACATTAGCTGTGTGTGCAGGGTCCTGGATCCGAACCTTGCAGAGGATATTTATTTGGTTGCAGGGCAGAACTAGGCCATTGGATATGGAGGGAGTAAGGCACATTAAAGCAGTTGGGAGTGTGTGCGTGGGATTGCGCGGTGTTACTCACTGCTGACCTCTGGTTACAGCTTCTTACACTCGGTTAGCCTCTACACTGTTTTACCAGTGCAATACTCGCATACTGGTAGCCAAACAGGCTTACACCCACTCACTCCCGCACTTGCAAATGCACCGACATTGGTGCTTGCATCTGACACTCACACCCCTGGGTAGGAGGGAGGACCACAATATTACCTTGTGATGCCTATTACATCAGACTACATGCCTACAGTATCGGGAATGGCTACCCATTAGGCGACAACATGGCATTCGACTGTACAGAATCGGTGGCCTGTCCAGTGAATTAATCATATTATTTGTGTGTTCCTCATACAATCTGCTCCTGTCTGGCTGAAACATGGGAACCGAGACTCTTCAATTCAGACAAGTAATTGGGTTTTGGGAGCCACATCCATCAGCCGGGTCATGCTACCGCATACCTATTATAGGTTTGCCACCTTTTCAATTGGCCAAGGTGGGACTGTAGGGTTAACACCTGTCCCACTTTGCGAGGGACAGTCCCTCTTTAGGCAGTTTTGTCCTGCGAAAATAATCAAGACATAGCAAATGTCCTGAGACTACAGGACAAAATTATATCCTAAGTTTCCTTAATAGTTGCATAAAACAGTTATTTTATATATGAAACTTCTATATGTTATGTGAAGTAGCATAAGCAATTTAAATGTTACTAGAATAAGCTTTTATTTGTGCAAATAATTAAAATTCTGTACTATGCATGGCTGTAGGTATGTTTTG